>NW_027308451.1:0-106162 GCF_047496885.1 Scyliorhinus torazame
TGCCGGAAAAACAGGGTGGTAATATTTGGGGACATTAACTCTCTCAACATTACCTGGGACAGCCACAGCACTAAGCGTTTGTACGGAGAGCAATTTGTCAAGTGTAATCAGGAACAATTCCACATTTAACATGTGGATGGCCCGACTGGAGAAGGAGCGAAACCTGACCTCCTCTTGGTGAATAAGGAAGGACAGGTGACGGAATGTTAGTGAGGGATCACTTTGGTACAAGTGACCATAATTCCAAGCGTTTTAAGATAGCGATGGAGAATAATAGTTCCAGTGCAAAAGTTGCAATTCTAAATTGGGGCAAGGCCAATTGAGAGGGTATTAGGTGGGAACTTTCAAAAGGTAATTGGGGGTGCCTATTTGTAGGCAAGGGGACAGCTGGTAAGTGGGAATCTTTCAAAAATATATCAACTAGGGTTCAAGATGAGCACATTCCTCTGAGAGTTAAGGATAAAGCTCGGACAAGAAGGGAACCCAGGATGACTCGGGTTATTGAGGCCCTGGTCAGAAGGAAGAAGGAGGCAAATGAACTGCATAGGCAGCTGGGATCAAATGGATCCCAGGTCCACCCACGTCGACGCTACCACCAACAAACCACAACAGCGCCTATACTTCCTCAGGAAACTAAGGAAATTCGGCACGTCCACATTGACTCTCACCAACTTTTACAGATGCACCATAGAAAGCATCCTATCGGGCTGCATCACAGCCTGGTATGGCAACTGCTCGGCCCAGAACCGTAAGAAACTTCAGAGAGTCGTGAACACCGCCCAGTCCATCACACGAACCTGCCTCCCATCCATTGACTCCATCTACACCTCCCGCTGCCTGGGGAAAGCGGGCAGCATAATCAAAGATCCCTCCCACCCGGCTTATTCACTCTTCCAACTTCTTCCATCGGGCAGGAGATACAGAAGTCTGAGAACACGCACGAACAGACTCAAAAACAGCTTCTTCCCCACTGACACCAGACTCCTAAATGACCCTCTTATGGACTGACCTCATTAACACTACACCCTGTATGCTTCACCCGATGCCAGTGCTTATGTAGTTACATTGTACATGTTGTGTTGCCTTATTATGTATTTTCTTTTATTCCCATGTATTTAATGATTTTTTGAGCTGCTCGCAGAAAAATACTTTTCACTGTACCTCAGTACACATGACAATAAACAAATCCAATCCAATCCAAGAGGACACGGCTTGTCGGTGTAGAGTTACGAGAGAAATCAGGAGGGCAAAAAGATGATATGAGATTATCTTGGCAGATAAGGCAAAGGAAAATTCAAAGACCCTTTTCAGACACATAAACGCTAAAACGGTGACTTTGAGAGGGGACGGCCTCTTAAGGATAAACAAGATCATCTGTGTGCCGATCCACAAGGGGTGGGAGAGGTCCTAAATGAATATTTCTCGTCAGTAATTACAGTTGAGAAAGACACGAATATGAGGGAAATTGGGGAAATAAAAAGTGATGTCTTGAGGAGTGTACATATTGCAGAAAGGAGATGCTGGAGGTATTAAAGCGCATTAGGATAGATAGGGCAGCATGGTAGCATTGTGCATAGCACAATTGCTTCACAGCTCCAGGGTCCCAGGTTCGATTCCAGCTTGGCTCACTGTCTGTGCGGAGTCTGCACATCCTCCCTGTGTGTGCGTGGGTTTCCTCCGGGTGCTCCGGTTTCCTCCCACAGTCCAAAGATGTGAAGGTTAGGTGGATTGGCCATGATAAATTGCCCCTTAGTGTCCAAAATTGTCCTTAGTGTTGGGTGGGGTTACTGGGTTATGGGGATAGTGTGGAGGTGTGGACCTTGGGTCGGGTGCTCTTTCCAAGAGCCAGTGCAGACTCGATGGGCCGAATGGCCTCCTTCTGCACTTTAAATTCTATGATGATAAATCCCAGTCACCTAATGAAATGTATCCCAGGACATTATGGGAGGCTAGGGATGAAATTGCCAGCCCCCTAGCTGAGATATTTGAACTATCGACAGCAGCAGGAGAGGTGTATGAAGATTGGAGGGTAGCAAACGTTGCGCTCTTGTTTCAGAAGGGCTGTCGGGATAAACCTGGGAAATACAGACAGGTTTGCCTTACTTCTGTCGTGGGTAAATTGTAAGACGGTATTATGCGGGACAGGCATTTAGGCAGGCAAGGGCTAATTATGGAAAGTTAGCATGGCTTTGTAAGGGGAAATTATGGCTCACCAATTTTGAGGTTTTTGAAGGGGCATCCAAGAACGTAGATGAGGGCAGTGCGGTTGGCGTTGTCTACATGGACTTTAGCAAGGCCTTTGACACAGTACCACATGGTAGGTTGTTGCAAAAGTTTAAATCTCACGGAATCCAGGGTGAGGTAGCAATTGGATACAACATTGGCTCCGGAGCCAAATGTTGGTTGTGGAAGGTTTTTATTCAAACTGGAGGCCTGTGACCAGCGGTGTGCCTCAGGAATCAGTGCTGGGCCTACTGTTATTTGCTGTAAATAATAGTGATTTGGATGAGAATGTAGAAGTCATGGTTAGTAAGTTTGCTGATGGCACCAAGATTGGTGGCATGGTGGATAGTGAAGAAGTTTATAAAAGATTGCAACAGGATCTTGACTAATTGGGCCAGTTAGCCGATGAATGGCAGATGGAGTTTAATTTGGATAAATGTGAGGTGATGCATTTTGGTAGAACCTACTCAATTAACGGCAGGGAGCTGGGGAGAGGTAGTTACAAAACAAAGAGATCGCGGGGTACAAGTTCAAAGTTCCTTGAAGGTGGAGTCGCAGGTGGGCAGAGTGGCGAAGGAGGCATTCAGTGTGCTAGGTTTTATTGGTCAGAATATTGAATGCAGGAGTTGGGACGACTTGTTGAAGTTGTACAAGACATTGGTAAGATCACGCATGGGCCGTGTTCAGCTCTGGTCAGCCTATTACAGAAAGGATATTGTGAAACGAGAAAGAGTGCAGAAGTTATTGACGAGGATGCTTCCAGGACTTGATGGTCTGAGCTACAAGGCGAGGCAGGATAGGCTTGGACTTTTTTCCTGGGACGTCGGAGGCTTAGGGGTAATCTTATAGAGGTCCTAAAATATTGAGGGGTATAGATAAGGTAGATAGTCAACATATTTTCACAAAGGTATAGGTGTCTAGAACTAGAAAGCATAGGTTTAAGCTGAGAGGGGAGAGATCCAATAGAGACCAGAGTGACAGTGTCTTCACACAGAGGGTGGTGAGCATCTGGAATGGATTGATAGAGGTAGTGGCATGGACAAGCTGGGCTGAAGGACCTGTTTCCCTGCTGTAAACATCTATGGTTATGAGTGTATGCCACGATATTCACACAGAAACATCTGCAACCCCGAAAACAATAGCTATCTCCATAAATCCGCAGCACGGTAACATGATGTTTTGCACTTTCGGCTGTAAGCGCCAGGGACCCAGATTCAACTTCAACCTTGGGTGACAGTCTTTGTCGAATTTGCACATTATACACTTGCCTTCGTGCCTTTCCTCCGCAAGCTCTAGATTCCTCCCACCGCGCAAAGATGTGCACGGCCGATGAACTGGTCATGCTGGATTATTAATCCGAATCTTTATTGTCACAAGTAGGCTTACATTAACACTGCAAAGATGTTACTGTGAAAAGCCCCTAGTCACCACATTCCGGCGCCTGTTCGGGTACACAGAGGGAGGATTCAGAATGTCCAAGTTACCTAACAGCACGTCTTTCGGGACTAGTGGGAGGAAACCGGAGCACCGGGAGGAAACCCACGCAGACACGGGGAGAACGTGTGGAGTCCGCACAGACAGTGACTCAAGACGGGAATCAAACCTGGGACCCTGGTGCTCTGAAGCGGCAGTGCTAACCACTGTGCTACCGTGCTGCCAAAAGATTTGGTGGCTTAATGGGGTTAATGGAACAGGGCGGGGGAGTAGGCCAAAGCAGGGAGCTCATTCAGAGGGTCTGAGTATACTGGATGGGCCGAATGGTCTCCTTCTGCACTGTGGGGATTCTATGATTCTGACAGATTATTCCAGGCCCTGCACCACCGTCTATCTCTGCAAAAACCGTTCAGAAAATCTAACTTATTTACTCTGTTCGATCCTGTAACGCCCACAGCAATCATTCACTGTATAAACTGAAACAGTCACTGAAACTGTCGTTATCCCTGTACCCCACCACCTGCTTTAATGTCCCTTATTCTTCATTATCCTCTACAAAACTATGCCAAAACTTTTCCCAGCCTTGATTATATGTTTACACTCACTGCTGTCCTCCCTATTTCTTTAACTCCCTGCAGCCATTCCAGCCTCCCTGTAAACTCCTTGGGACAATACAATATAACCAGATCACCTGGCTGCATATTGAACCCTCCCTATATGTGCATCAATTTTATACATCGACAACAATCTGTAAGTCCCTATAATGCCCAGTCCTTCCCCATATCCGTGACTTTCTCCAGCTCCCGTAAATATCCTGTCCCATGCAGCGAGATTGGTAGCCTTCCAAGGTCCTAATTGCTGCAATTTCCGATATCCTTCATACTCCCAGTTACGACAAGTGCCAATTCCCGCGATGGCCCTTGTCTGCTCCTGTAAATTGACTGAGGCCCTGGAATTCACTCTGTCATCGTTCCAGCATCCAGTAAAGTGACATCCGCCAATGTTTGCAACATTGAGCCCCCGACAGCATTCCAGGTCGCTGAAAGGCCTTTAAATCTTTCTGTTTACGACCTCCCAGATTAACTGCATCTTGTTTAATTCCAGATGATGCTCCTTTCGGTAACTACCACGCAAACTATCAAGGTGTGAGTGGGTATAGGCATGGCAGATGCAGTGTAATGTGGATACATATGAGGTTATGCGCTTCGTTAGCAAAAAGAGGAAGGGTTTGCACTGAGTGCTGAATTTGGTGCATTTGAGTGCTATAGTAAGAGTTTGGTGACCGAGGGAGTATAAGGCTTCATTTTTATCTCAAGTTTAGTCTTTCTTTTATTTAGTTAATTAACTTAAAAGTTGCTGTTTGGTTTAGAAGAAGGTGAATTTTCAATAAGCTTTAAACAGGCTTCTCCTTGTAGGCACTTGCAGCTGGAGCTTGTTAATTAGTTAATTGGATTAGGCCAGTTTTCAGAGGCTAGATTCACAGTATAAAAGTGATCCCCTACAGTGCAGACTTTGTTTGCACTGAGTGCTGAATTTGGTGCTTTTTGAGTGCGATAGTGAGAGTTTGGTGACCGAGGGAGTGCTGGATTTGGTGCATTTTGAGTGCGATAGTGAGAGTTTGGTGACCGAGGGAGTGCTGAATTTGGTGCATTTTGAGTGCTATAGTGAGAGTTTGGTGACCGAGGGAGGTAGGTGAGGAGGGAGTAAGGTGCTGCTTTCATTTTGTTTCCGACATTTCCGCAAAGAGTGCGAAGAGAGCCAGGAGTTTACAGAAAGTGTAGCTGACTGGGAGCAGAGTCGGGGGGCGGAGATCTAGTTAGTTCACTGGGCAGCTATATTCTGTCAGGTAAGAGGGGATGGAGGCTAGGCCAGTTGCATGCTCCTCCTGTAGGATGTGGGTGGTGAGGGATACCACCGGTGTCCCCGCTGACTATACCTGCGGGAAGTGCACCCAACTTCAGCTCCTCAAAGACCGTGTTAGGGAACTGGAGCTGAAGCTGGATGAACTTCGGATCATCCGGGAGGCAGAGGGGGTGATTGAGAAGAGTTACAAGGAGGTAACCACACCCAAGGTACAGGACAAGAATAGCTGGGTTACAGTCAGGGGGAAAAAAACAAACAGGCAGAAAGTGCAGGGTTCCCTCGTGGCCGTTCCCCTTCAAAACAAGGAAACCGTTTTGGATGCTGTTGGGGGGGATGACCTACCGGGGGAAGGCCCTAGTGGCCAGGTCTCTGGCACTGAGTCTGGCTCTGGGGCTCAGAAGGGAAGGGGGGAGAATAGAAAAGCAATAGTTGTAGGAGATTCAATGGTTAGGGGAATAGATAGGAGATTCTGTGGTCGCGAGCGAGACTCCCGGAAGGCATGTTGCCTCCCGGGTGCCAGGGCCAGGGATGTCTCGGATCGTGTCTTCAGGATCCTTAACGGGGAGGGGAGCAGCCAGAAGTCGTGGTGCACATTGGTACCAACGACATAGGTAGGAAAAGGGGTGTGGAGGTAATAAACAAGTTTAGGGAGTTAGGCTGGAAGTTAAAAGCCAGGACAGACAGAGTTGTCATCTCTGGTTTGTTGCCAGTGCCACGTGATAGCGAGGCTAGGAATAGGGAGAGAGTGCAGTTGAACACGTGGCTGCAGGAATGGTGTAGGAGGGAGGGCATCAGGTATTTGGATAATTGGAGCGCATTCTGGGGAAGGTGGGAGCTGTACAAGCAGGACGGGTTGCATCTGAACCAGAGGGGCACCAATATCCTGGGAGGGAGGTTTTCTAGTACTCTTCGGGAGGGTTTAAACTAATTTGGCAGGGGAATGGGAACCGGATTTGTAGTCCAGCAACTAAGGTAGCCGATATTCAGGAAGCCAAAGCATGTAGTGAGGCAGTGGGGAAGGGAACACTGACAAAGGAGAGTACTTGCAGGCACGGAGATGGGTTGAAGTGTGTATACTTCAACGCAAGAAGCATCAGGAATAAGGTGGGGGAACTTAAGGCATGGATCGGTACTTGGGACTATGATGTGGTGGCCATCACGGAAACTTGGATAGACGAGGGGCAGAAATGGTTGTTGGAGGTCCCTGGTTATAGATGTTTCAATAAGATTAGGGAGGGTGGTAAAAGAGGTGGGGGGGGGGGGGGGTGGCATTATTACTTAGAGATAGTATAACAGCTGCAGAAAGGCAGTTTGAGGTGTATCACCCTATTGAGGTAGTATGGGTTGAAGTCAGAAATAGGAAAGGAGCAGTCACCTTGTTTGGAGTTTTCATAGGCCCCCCAATAGTAGCAGAGATGTGGAGGAACAGATTGGGAAACAGATTTTGGAAAGGTGCAGAAGTCATAGAGTAGTAGTCATGGGCGACTTTAACTTCCCAAATATTGAGTGGAAACTCTTTAGATCAAATAGTTTGGATGGGGTGGTGTTTGTGCAGTGTGTCCAGGAAGCTTTTCTAACACAGTATTTAGATTGTCCGACCAGAGGAGGGGCAATATTGGATTTAGTACTGTGTAATGAACCAGGGCAAGTGATAGATTTGTTAGTGGGGGAGCATTTTGGAGATAGTGACCACAATTCTGTGACTTTCACTTTAGTAATGGAGAGGGATAGGTACGTGCAACAGGGCAAGGTTTACAATTGGGGGAAGGGTAAATACGATGTTGTCAGACAAGAATTGAAGTGCATAAGTTGGGAACATAGGCTGTCAGGGAAGGACACAAGTGAAATGTGGAACATGTTCAAGGAACAGGTGCTACGTGTCCTTGATATATATGTCCCTGTCAGGCAGGGAAGAGATGGTCGAGTGAGGGAACCATGGTTGACAAGAGAGGTTGAATGTCTTGTTAAGAGAAAAAAGGAGACTTATGTAAGGCTTAGGAAACAAGGTTCAGACAGGGCATTGGAGGGATACAAGATAGCCAGGAGGGAACTGAAGAAAGGGATTAGGAGAGCTAAAAGAGGGCATGAACAATCTTTAGCGGGTAGGATCAAGGAAAACCCCAAGGCCTTTTACACATATGTGAGAAATATGAGAATGACTAGAGCGAGGGTAGGTCCGATCAAGGACAGTAGCGGGAGATTGTGTATTGAGTCTGAAGAGATAGGAGAGGTCTTGAACGAGTACTTTTCTTCTGTATTTACAAATGAGGGGGGCGATATTGTTGGAGAGGACAGTGTGAAACAGATTGGTAAGCTCGAGGAAATACTTGTTAGGAAGGAAGATGTGTTGGGTATTTTGAAAAACCTGAGGATAGACAAGTCCCACGGGCCTGACGGGATATATCCAAGGATTCTATGGGAAGCAAGAGATGAAATTGCAGAGCCGTTGGCAATGATCTTTTCGTCCTCACTGTCAACAGGGGTGGTACCAGGGGATTGGAGAGTGGCGAATGTCGTGCCCCTGTTCAAAAAAGGGACTAGGGATAACCCTGGGAATTACAGGCCAGTTAGTCTTACTTCGGTGGTAGGCAAAGTAATGGAAAGGGTACTGAAGGATAGGATTTCTGTGCATCTGGAAAGACACTGCTTAATTAGGGATAGTCAGCACGGATTTGTGAGGGGTAGGTCTTGCCTTACAAGTCTTATTGAATTCTTTGAGGAGGTGACCAAGCATGTGGACGAAGGTAAAGCAGTGGATGTAGTGTACATGGATTTTAGTAAGGCATTTGATAAGGTTCCCCATGGTAGGCTTCTGCAGAAAGTAAGGAGGCATGGGATAGTGGGAAATTTGGCCAGTTGGATAACGAACTGGCTAACCGATAGAAGTCAGAGAGTGGTGGTGGATGGTAAATATTCAGCCTGGATCCCAGTTACCAGTGGCGTACCGCAGGGATCAGTTCTGGGTCCTCTGCTGTTTGTGATTTTCATTAATGACTTGGTTGAGGGAGTTGAAGGGTGGGTCAGTAAATTTGCAGACGATACGAAGATTGGTGGAGTTGTGGATAGTGAGGAGGGCTGTTGTCGGCTGCAAAGAGACATAGATAGGATGCAGAGCTGGGCTGAGAAGTGGCAGATGGAGTTTAACCCTGAAAAGTGTGAGGTTGTCCATTTTGGAAGGACAAATATGAATGCGGAATACTGGGTTAACAGTAGAGTTCTTGTTAATGTGGAGGAGCAGAGAGATCTTGGGGTCTATGTTCATACATCTTTGAAAGTTGCCACTCAAGTGGATAGAGCTGTGAAGAAGGCCTATGGTGTGCTCGCGTTCATTAACAGAGGGATTGAATTTAAGAGCCGTGAGGTGATGATGCAGCTGTACAAAACTTTGGTAAGGCCACATTTGGAGTACTGTGTACAGTTCTGGTCGCCTCATTTTAGGAAGGATGTGGAAGCTTTGGAAAAGGTGCAAAGAAGATTTACCAGGATGTTGCCTGGAATGGAGAGTAGGTCTTACGAGGAAAGGTTGAGGGTGCTAGGCCTTTTCTCATTAGAGCGGAGAAGGATGAGGGGCGACTTGATAGAGGTTTATAAGATGATCAGGGGAATAGATAGAGTAGACAGTCAGAGACTTTTTCCCCGGGTGGAACAAACCATTACAAGGGGACATAAATTTAAGGTGAAAGGTGGAAGATATAGGAGGGATATCAGAGGTAGGTTCTTTACCCAGAGAGTAGTGGGGGCATGGAATGCACTGCCTGTGGAAGTAGTTGAGTCGGAAACATTGGGGACCTTCAAGCAGCTATTGGATAGGTACATGGATTACGGTAAAATTATATAGTGTAGATTTATTTGTTCTTAAGGGCAGCACGGTAGCATTGTGGATAGCACCATGCTTCACAGCTCCAGGGTCCCAGGTTCGATTCCGGCTTGGGTCACTGTCTGTGCGGAGTCTGCACGTCCTCCCCGTGTCTGCGTGGGTTTCCTCCGGGTGCTCCGGTTTCCTCCCACAGTCCAAAGATGTGCAGGTTAGGTGAATTGGCCAATGATAAATTGCCCTTAATGTCCAAAATTGCCCTTGGTGTTGGGTGGAGGTGTTGAGTTTGGGTGGGGTGCTCTTTCCGGGGGCCGGTGCGGACTCGGGGGGCCGAGTGGCCTCCTTCTGCACTGTAAATTCAATGATAATCTATAATTAATCTAGGGCAAAGGTTCGGCACAACATCGTGAGCCGAAGGGCCTGTTCTGTGCTGTATTTTCTATGTTCTATGTTCTAGATTATATTGGAAGGGTGTAAATTGAGAGAGGTGGATTCTCAGCGAGACCTTGGTGTCCTCGGGCATCAGTCGCTGAAAGTAAGCGCGCAGGTACAGCCGGCAGTAAAGAAGGCAAATGGTAAGTTGAAATGAAAAATGAAATTAAAATCACTTTTTATCACAAGTAGGTTTCAAATGAAGTTAATGTAAAAAGCCCCTTGTCGCCACATTCCGGCGCCGGTCCAGGGAGGCTGGTACAGGAATTAAACCCACGCTGCTCGCCTGACATGGTCAGCTTTAAAAGCCAGTTATTTAGCCCTGCGATAACCCAGCCCCAGTTGGCCTTCGCAATGCGAGGATTTGAGTTTAGGAATAGAGATGCCTCCTACATTTATATAGGACAATGGTGAGGCCATAGCTGGCGTGCTGTGGGCAGTTTTGGTGTCCTTATCTGAGGAAGCATGTTCTTCCTCTGGACGGAGTGCGGCGAAGGTTTAACGGGCTAATTCCTGGGTTGGCTGGACTGTCAGATGAGGTGAGACGAATTCTATTCGGAGACTATTGATTGGAGTTTTGGCGATTGAGAGGGCATCTCACAGAAACTTACAAAATTCGAACAAAATTAGGCAGGGTACATTCGGAAAGAATGATGCCGATGGTGGGAGAAGACCAGAACTAGGGGTCATTGTTTGAGGATAATGTGTAAACCTTTCAGGACTGAGAGGCTATGTTGTGCAGGACGCAGCACACCACAATGATGCGGCCGACCCTATCTGACCGATACTGGAGGGCGCCCCCAGAGAGGTCCAGGCACCTGAAACGCATCTTCAGCACACCAAAGCACCTCTCTATCACTCCCCTTGTCGCTACATGGGCATCATTGTAGCGGTTCTCCGCCTCATTGCGTGGCCTCCGTATAGGCGTCACCAGCCACGATCGCAATGGGTAGCCCCTGTCGCCCAGCAACCAGCCCCTCAGCCGGGGATGGCGTCCCTCGTACATGCCTTGGATACTTGTGGGGGGTACGACTTACCAGGGGTAAGCCATAGGGTACGGGCCTCTGGCACGGAGTCTGTCCCTGTTGCTCAGAAGGGAAGGGGGGAGAGGAGCAGAGCATTAGTAATTGGGGACTCGATAGTCAGGGGCACAGATAGGAGATTTTGTGGGCGCATGAGAGACTCACGTTTGGTATGTTGCCTCCCAGGTGCAAGGGTACGTGATGTCTCGGATCGTGTTTTCCGGGTCCTTAAGGGGGAGGGGGAGCATCCCCAAGCCGTGGTCCACGCAGGCACTAACGACATAGGTAGGAAAGGGGACAAGGATGTCAGGCAGGCTTTCAGGGAGCTAGGATGGAAGCTCAGAACTAGAACAAACAGAGTTATTATCTCTGGGTTGTTGCCCGTGCCACGTGATAGTGAGATGAGGAATAGGGAGAGAGAGCATTTAAACACATGGCTACAGGGATGGTGCAGGTGGGAGGGATTCAGATTTCTGGATAACTGGGGCTCTTTCTGGGGAAGGTGGGACCTCTACAGACAGGATGGTCTACATCTGAACCTGAGGGGCACAAATATCCTGGGGGGGAGATTTGTTAGTGCTCTTTGGGGGGGTTTAAACTAATGCAGCAGGGGCATGGGAACCTGGATTGTAGTTTTAGGGTACGAGAGATTGAGAGTAAGAGGTCAGGAGCACAGAATTGACTGTAAGCTCAGAGAAGGAGGCAAAAGAGGGGGAGGTGTGGCGCTGCTAGTCAAGAGCAGTATTACGGTGGCGGAGAGGATGCTAGATGGGGACTCATCTTCCGAGGTTGTATGGGCTGAGGTTAGAAACAGGAAAGGAGAGGTCACCCTGTTGGGAGTCTTCTATAGGCCTCCAAATAGTTCTAGGGATGTAGAGGAAAGGATGGCGAGGATGATCCTGGATAAGAGCGAAAGTAACAGGGTAGTTATTATGGGAGACTTTAACTTTCCAAATATTGACTGGAAAAGATATAGTTTGAGTACATTAGATGGGTCGTTTTTTGTACAGTGTGTGCAGGAGGGTTTCCTGACACAATATGTTGACAGGCCAACAAGAGGCGAGGCCACGTTGGATTTGGTTTTGAGTAATGAACCAGGCCAGGTGTTGGATTTGGAGGTAGGAGAGCACTTTGGTGACAGTGACCACAATTCGGTGACGTTTACGTTAATGATGGAAAGGGATAAGTATACATCGCAGGGCAAGATTTATAGCTGGGGGAAGGGCAATTATGATGCCATTAGACGTGACTTGGGGGGGATAAGGTGGAGAAGTAGGCTGCAAGTGTTGGGCACACTGGATAAGTGGAGCTTGTTCAAGGATCAGCTACTGCGTGTTCTTGATAAGTATGTACCGGTCAGGCAGGGAGGAAGGCGTAGAGCAAGGGAACCGTGGTTTACCAAAGAAGTGGAATCTCTTGTTAAGAGGAAGAAGGAGGCCTATGTGAAGATGAGGTGTGAAGTTTCAGTTGGGGCGATGGATAGTTTCAAGGTAGCGAGGAAGGATCTAAAGAGAGAGCTAAGACGAGCAAGGAGGGACATGAGAAGTATTTGGCAGGTAGGATCAAGGAAAACCCAAAAGCTTTCGAGAGGTATGTCTGGAATAAGCGAATGACTAGGAAAAGAGTAGGACCAGTCAAGGACAGGGATGGGAAGTTGTGTGTGGAGTCTGAAGAGATAGGAGCGATACTAAATGAATATTTTTCGTCAGTATTCACTCAGGAAAAAGATAATGTTGTGGAGGAGAATGCTGAGACCCACGCTATTAGAATAGATGGCATTGAGGTACGTAGGGAAGAGGTGTTGGCAATTCTGGACAGGCTGAAAATAGATCAGTCCCCGGGGCTTGATGGGACTTATCCTAGGATTCTCTGGGAGGCCAGGGAAGAGATTGCTGGACCTTTGGCTTTGATTTTTATGTCATCATTGGCTACAGGAATAGTGCCAGAGGATTGGAGGATAGCAAATGTGGTCCCTTTGTTCAAAAAGGGGAGCAGAGACAACCCCGGCAACTATAGACCGGTGAGTGGGTAAAGTCTTGGAGGGGATTATAAGAGACAAGATTTATAATCATCTAGATAGGAATGATATGATCAGGGATAGTCAGCATGGCTTTGTGAAGGGTAGGTCATGCCTCACAAACCTTATCGAGTTCTTTGAGAAGGTGACTGAACAGGTAGACGAGGGTAGAGCAGTTGATGTGGTGTATATGGATTTCAGTAAAGCGTTTGATAAGGTTCCCCACGGTAGGCTATTGCAGAAAATACGGAGGCTGGGGATTGAGGGAGATTTAGAGATGTGGATCAGAAATTGGCTAGCTGGTGGTGGTGGTTGATGGGAAATGTTCAGAATGGAGTTCAGTTACAAGTGGCTTCCCACAAGGATCTGTTCTGGGGCCGTTGCTGTTTGTCATTTTTATCAATGACCTAGAGGAAGGCGCAGAAGGGTGGGTGAGTAAATTTGCAGACGATACTAAAGTCGGTGGTGTTGTCGATAGTGTGGAAGGATGTAGCAGGTTACAGAGGAATATAGATAAGCTGCAGAGCTGGGCTGAGAGGTGGCAAATGGAGTTTAATGTAGAGAAGTGTGAGGTGATTCACTTTGGAAGGAATAACAGGAATGCGGAATATTTGGCTAATGGTAAAGTTCTTGGAAGTGTGGATGAGCAGAGGGATCTAGGTGTCCATGTACATAGATCCCTGAAAGTTGCCCCCCAGGTTTATAGGGTTGTGAAGAAGGCCTATGGAGTGTTGGCCTTTATTGGTAGAGGGATTGAGTTCCGGAGTCAGGAGCACTCCCCGGCACAGACACCCCCCCATCCTTCTCCCCGGCACGGACCCCCCCATATTCCTCCCCGGCACGGACCCCCCCCCCATCCCCCTCCCCGGCACGGACCCCCCCCATCCTCCTCCCCGGCACGGACCCCCCCATCCCCCTCCTCGGCCCTCCCCGGCACAGACCCCCCCATCCTCCTCCCCGGCACGGACAACCCCCCCATCCCACTCCCCGGCACGGACCCCCCCCATCCTCCTCCCCGGCACGGATCCCCCCATCCCCCTCCCCGGCACGGACCCCCCCCCATCCCCCTCCCCGGCCCTCCCCGGCACGGACCCCCCCCCGCCATCCTCCTCCCCGGCGGAGGCGGGATTCACGGCGGCCAACGGCCATTCTCCGACCCGCTGGGGGGTCGGAGAACGGCTCCCCTCATTTTGCACTTCTCTGGCGCGAAGAAATGCCTATGAATTTATGTTTGGTCCTTTGCTCAGGATACTGAACTGCCTTCGTACATCGAAAAAACGCAATGTTTACTATTGCGGTTCTGTGACAGTTAATATTTGAGGTCTGTTCTTGAGAAAATGTCTGGGGCGTCATTCTCCGACCCCCCAGCGGGTCGGAGAATGGCCGTTGGCCGCCGTGAATCCCGCCCCCGCCGGTTGCCGAAGTCTCCGAAGGGAGAAAAGTCGGCGGGGCGTTAATGTCGCCGCTGCCGCGGAGAATGGCACGGGTCTGCGCAAGGCAGCCGATTTTCGGCCTGCCGATATTCTCCCTTCCGGATGGGCCGAAGTCCCGTCGACGTGATGACCGTTCACGTCGACGTGAATTAAACCTCCTTTTCATCGGCGTGACCCTGTGCTCCAGGCTCACGCCGACCAGCGAGGAGGTGAGTGACGGCCTGGGGGCTTGGCCGCTGGGCAGGCAATGGCGTGGCCGCAGTCTGAATGTGTGGGGAGAGGTGTGTCTCGGGTTGTGTGTGTGTGTGTGCGGCGGGGCGGGGGGGGGGGTGTGTGGTTAGAGTGGGCTGGGCTCCGGGGGAGTGCCGGGAGGGGGGTCCGTGCCGGGGAGGAGGATGGGGGGACCGTGCCGGGGAGGAGGATGGGGGGTGGGGGGGGGGGGTCCGTGCCGGGGAGGAGGATGGGGGGGGTCCTTGCCGGGGAAGGGGATGGGGAGGTCCGTGCCGGGGAGGAGGACGGGGGGGGGTCCGTGCCGGGGAGGGGGATAGGGGGGTCCGTGCCGGGGAGGAGGATGGGGGTTGGGG
Source organism: Scyliorhinus torazame (assembly GCF_047496885.1). Taxonomy (NCBI): domain Eukaryota; kingdom Metazoa; phylum Chordata; class Chondrichthyes; order Carcharhiniformes; family Scyliorhinidae; genus Scyliorhinus; species Scyliorhinus torazame. The sequence goes on from NW_027308451.1 coordinate 14,823, forward strand.
GGGGGTCCGTGCCGGGGAGGAGGATGGGGGGGGGTCCGTGCCGGGGAGGGGGATGGGGGGGTCCGTGCCGGGGAGGGGGATGGGGGGTCCGTGCCAGGGAGGAGGATGGGGAGTCCGTGCCGGGTAGGTGGATGGGGGGTGGGGGCGGTGGTCCGTGCCAGGGAGGAGGATGGGGGGGGTCCATGCCGGGGAGGAGGGTGGGGGGTCCGTGCCGGGGAGGAGGATGGGGAGTGGGGGGGGGGTCCGTGCCGGGGAGGAGGATGGGGGGGGGTCCGTGCCGGGAGGGGGATGGGGGGTCTATGCCGGGGAGGAGGATGGGGGTGGGGGGGGATGGTCCGTGCCGGGGAGGAGGATGGGGGGTCCGTGCCGGGGAGGAGGATGGGGGGTCCGTGCCGGGGAGGAGGATAGGGGTGGGGGGGGGAGGGTCCGTGCCGGGGAGGAGGATGGGGGGTCCGTGCCGGGGAGGAGGATGGGGGGTCCGTGCCGGGGAGGAGGATGGGGGGTGGGGGGGGGGGGTCCGTGCCGGGGAGGAGGATGGGGGGGGGGGGTCCGTGCCGGGGAGGAGGATGGGGGGTCCGTGCCGGGGAGGTGGATGGGGGTTGGGGGCGGTGGTCCGTGCCGGGGAGGAGGATGGGGGGTGGGGTGGCATCCATGCCTGGGAGGAGGACGGGGGGGTCCGTGCCGGGGAGGAGGATGGGGGATCCGTGCCGGGGAGGGGGATGCGAGGGCAAGTGAGTTGGTCCACCTGGCCAGGTGCCTGCCTCCAACAGTTGGACCCATGCGGTCCATGCCACCTGGCTGGGGGGAGGAAGGGATATGGGCAATGATGACATGTCGTCATTCCCCCCTTCCCCCACCAGGCCGTCATGTTTTCCGATCATCCAGCGATGTTGGCCGCCGTGGCGGCAGCCGCTAATGTCCATGGTGCCCTGGATGAGGAGGAGGAGGAGGAGGAGGAGCGTGCCAGAGAGGCGGCGCAGGCTGCCGCAGAGGGGCAGGCGGCAGCCGCCCAGACTGGAGGGACACCTGACCGATAGGACGAGGAGGGGGAGGAGGACGTCGCGGCCCCACGGCAACGGAGGCACCCGAGGGCGCCCCGTGTGTACCGGCCCCGGCAGTCATACCAGGGCCTCACGGACCGGGAATGCAGGAGGAGACTTCGGATGAGGCCGGAAACCGTGGCACACATCTGCCACCTGCTGGCACACCTGTCACCGCGTGGCACTGGCGGGGGACACCCTCTCCCCGTGTCCGTCAAGGTTACAGTGGCCCTGAACCTTTATGCAACGGGGTCATTCCAGGCACCGAGTGGGGACCTTTCCGGCATATCGCAGACATCGGTGCATCCGGGCAGCGACAGATGCCCTATATGCCATGGTGCACCACTACATCCGCTTCCCTGTGGACCGGGACAGCCAAGATGCCCGGGCCGTGGGCGTCTCTGCCGTGGCCGGGTTCCCCATGGTCCAGGGCGCGATTGATGGGATGCACGTCGCCGTGCGGCCACCTGCAGATAACAGGGCCGTGTTCACCAATAGGAAGGGGACCTATTCGATGAACACGCAGGTGCTCTGCGACAACCGCATGATGATCCTGCAAGTCTGCGCCAGTTACCCAGGCAGTGTACACGACTCATACGTGTTGTCGCGGTCATCCATCCTCAGCATGTACGAGGGACGCCATCCCCGGCTGAGGAGCTGGTTGCTGGGCGACAGGGGCTACCCATTGCTATCGTGGCTGATGACGCCTATACGGAGGCCACGCAATGAGGCGGAGAACCGCTACAATGATGCCCATGTAGCGACAAGGGGAGTGATAGAGAGGTGCTTTGGCGTGCTGAAGATGCGTTTCAGGTGCCTGGACCTCTCTGGGGGCGCCCTCCAGAATCGGTCAGATAGGGTCGGCCGCATCATTGTGGTGTGCTGCGTCCTGCACAACATAGCCCAGCAGAGGGGCGATGTGCCGCAGGCAGAGGAGGGCGGAGTGGAGGAGCAGCAGGAAGAGGCGCAGTCCTCCCCAGATGAGGGGGATGATGGCAATAGTCAGGGCAGACGGGCGAGACACAGGCGGGTGGCTGTCCACCGTTACCGGCTGGCCCAGCGGGCATGGGACAGACTGATAGCGGCCCGCTTCACTGACTAGATGGGCGTGGGAATCGGGTAGTATGGCCACAGACCGCACACCATGGCAACAGCCGACCACCCACACCCCCCACCCATCCACCCACCCAGCACTCTCACCCCCCTCCCCAACCCCACCCACCCCACCCGCATGCACACCATCCCCCCCATTGCCGATCCACCTGCGGCACAACGGGCCGGGCTCACACAGTTGCGGGTGGACGCGTGTCTATTGCAGACCATGGAGGATGATGACAACCCGCCCTGCGATGAGCTCCTGGCTCCACATCGTTGGACTATGTCTGACCCATGGCCACAGTACCACCATCCACCCGGACCATCCCTGCATGCGGCTGTGACACTGCAGCGCATGGTCCCGTCCTCTGCCCGGGGGGATGATAATGGCGGCCCAGGGGGAACGGGGCAGACTCACCTGGGGCTGAGGTAAGACCACCCCTCACACACACACTTGCGCTCAACGTACATGACACCCCCGCACACTTTGGACAGAGCACAAAGGCAGCTTCTGTAGGTGTAACGTTGACTTTAATAACCAAAGGAGTTCATGCACGTGCTCTAGCCCCTAAAACTCATCTGTGCCCTACACCCGTGCCAACTTACTCAGTGTCTAATTGTTTGGCCTTACGGGCCCTTTGACTACGTCTACGTGGTTCCCCAGACGGTACAGCAGAACTGGAGGTGGACTCCTGTGATTCCTGCCCTCTGACACGGGATCCCTTTGGCGGCCGTTTCCTGGGGCGTCCTGGCCTAGATGGGCCAGGCTGCGGCCCGGGCGACTGGGATGGCGAGCTGCCAGCCTTTCCTGCCCGTTGCCCACCCGATGCACCTGGGACGGAAGGGGGGGAGTCCGAGGTGTCGCGGTGTTCCCGGACCTCCCCTACAGGGGGACCCGGGACGGACCACACCACCTCCTCCTCCCTCGGGGTGCCCGATGGCCCCCAGGCCTCTACATGGGTGGGGGATGCGAATGGACTGGCCATCCGACGCCCCCCCGACATCTGGCGCTGCCAGTCCTGGAGGCTCGTGCTGGTGTCAACAGGGGACTGCAGGTTTGCAGCCATGGAGCCCAGGGGGTTGGCAAACCCTGTCTGTGACAGTGCGACGCCGGCTCGCACGTGGCCGCTGGCGCCGATGCCCTCAGCGATGGCCTGCTGAGACTGGGCCATGGCCTGCAGAAACTGGGCCATGGCCTGCAGAGACTGGGCTATGGCCTGCTGAGACTGGGCCATGGTGTTGAGCACCTCTGCCATCTGGCGCTGGCACTGGGTCATGGCCTCCTGTGAGAGGGCAGCCGTGTCCTGGGCCACAGACGCCGCCTGCATGGAATGCCGCAGGCCTCGCAAACCGTTCCCCATGTCTGACACCGTCGCACCCATTGCCTCCACCGCGGACGCCACCCGTGCGGTGTCGGCCTGGGTGGCACGCATGACCGGCACCACTCCCAGCTCCTGGACGCGGGTGGACTCCTCCACCTGCGACTGCAGCCGCCGCAAGCCGGCCGTCACCCTCTTCGCTCGTCTCCGGGTCGGTGGTTGCATCGGATCTATGTGTGGGTGTGGTAACTCCAGGAACCCGGGATCCATCCGGGCGGCAGATGTTCGCTTGGGCTGGGCTGCCCTCTGACCGCCCGGCCCCTCTGCTGCTCCTACCTCCACCTGCTGTACCGGGACGGCTGTGTTGTGCGCACCAGTGAGTGTACCAGACGCCTCATCACTAAAGTGCCCAACCGAGGTGAGTGTTTCTGCGATGGTGGAGGGTGTTGGTGACAGCAGTGGCGTTGTGTCGTGCTCTTCGTCCCACTCTGAGTCCATGGCACTTTGGGGTGGGGTTCGTCTCCAACCATCCACTCTGAGTCACTGTCCGGTATTTCGTCTTCCTGGGTAGTGCTGTCCCGGGTAGGGGTGTCCTGGGTAGTGGTGTCCTGGGTAGTGGTGTCCTGGGTAGTGGTGTCCTGGCTCGGATGTGACGGGGGCCTGTGGCTGCCCCCCTCGTCGCTGGGTGGTCGCTCCCGCACGTGACGTGGGTGTCGTCTCCCTGTTGCTCCAGGTCTCTCGTCTCCCGTGGCCTCCGAGGGGCATCCTGCGGGCGTCGCATGCCGGAGGGTCCGGGTCTCTCCGTCTGCCGTGGCCTCCGAGGGGCATCCTGCGGGCGGTCTGCATCTGCGGGGATGGGTGCCTGGACGTTTGGTCCTGCGATACACAATGAAGCATGCATGGTTAGACACGCAGGCAGTGATCAGGTGATATGGGGGAGGGGGGATATTGGGACGGGCTGTCGGTGGCTCACTTGCTGGTGGGCCCCCGACCTCTGCATCAGCAACCTCCCGGTCGTCAGGTCCGCCAGCCAGTTCCAGGGCCCTTTCCTCGTGTTCGGTCAGTGGCCTCTCATCAGCGGGCCCTCCTCCAGTCCTCACATGCTCCCTATTGTTGTGTGCGCGCTTCTCCTGTAGTGGGGGGGGGTGAGTGGGGGTGGTGGAAGGGTAAAAGGCAACAGTGTTAGGCAGGTATATGAATGCACGCCATCGGTTGTGCGTGTATTGCAGAGGTTAAGGTTAGGGCTGGATTCACTTGGGGATATGGGGGATATGGGGGAGAGGGGGATATGGGGGAGGGGGGATATGGGGGAGGGGGGATATGGGGGAGGGGGGTTATGGGGATGGGTGGATATGGGGGAGGGGGGATATGGGGGAGGGGGGATATGGGCGAGGGGGGGATATGGGGGAGGGGGGCTATGGGGGAGGCTCACCCTGCCTGCTCTGACGAGGTCGTTCACCTTCTTGTGGCACTGGGTGCCTGTCCGTGGTGTCAGGGCCACAGCGGCGACGGCCTCTGCCACCTCCCTCCACAGACGCCGGCTGTGGCGTGGGGCAACTCTGCGGCCGTGCCCGGGATACAGGGCGTCCCTCCTCTGCTCCACAGCGTCCAGGAGCGCCTCAATGTCACGGGATTGGAACCTCGGGGCTGAGCGGCGGCCAGCCATCCAGTCAGCTGTTCCGGTCGGGTGTTCCGGTCGGGTGGGGGGGGGGGAGCAGCGCGGCCTTATGAGCCGTCACGCCGTGCGGCGCGTATGACGCTGCACGGCGTGAACCACGTGCGCAAGTGCGGATCCCGTCACGTCGCTGCTAGCCCATTTCGGGCCGGAGACTTTTGACCCATTTTTCCGGCATGACGCAAGTCGGATTTGCGCCGTTTTTTGCGCAGATCGGCGGACTTTGCGCCGGTAACGGAGAATTTCGCCCCATGTTTCTTGTTTAAACAAGAGGAGGGTGGTGACAAAATGATGTCTGGTCGAGAACTCTTCCTCCACCCCTTTTCAAACCAGCAGAGAATTGACCCGTGCTTGTTAATGCCTGGATTTGGTATGTCTCTCTTGTGGGGACCATGAATTTGGATTCAGTTGAATTGGTTTCTGGAGCAGGCGAGGAGCTGGGTTTGGGGTTCGCCCCTGTCCACACTCGGAGCTCTGGCTTTGTAATTCTGATAAAGTAATAAAAAAACAGCCGAAGATGTATTTTTAATTGGAACTTACAAATCTTAATTTTTGAATTGTCAGATATATTTTAGTTAACCCACTCTGCCCCAAGCAGAATGGATCTTTGGTGTTTTACTTTACAAGTAACTGCAAGTGGACAATATTTACAGTAGCTTCAGGAATTTGAGTTGGTTGAGTTATTGTAAACTGGCTAATTAAACAGGCACAAGCCCGTCGGGGCCGGGTTCAAGCGCAACAGAATCAGGCGCGTAACCACGAGGAAACTAAATATGAAAAGGTTGCAAAACATGAGAACTACTAACCCCTGAATGACAGACGTGTTCGGCCCATACAGGAAAAGCTTTATACGGACAACACCGAACACCTGGGGACGACCAGGACACTTTTCCTTTAAATCTTTAGGTTAAACATTCAAAAAAGGCTGGAACGCCAGCAGCAGCTGTGGGGACACCTGGTGGCTCTTGGGATCTCAGAACAACCACAAGCACATTCGAGCGCAGGAACATCACTGATTTCACAACGGACACCGGATCAACGTGGCCATAGGAACTATGGTGCTTTATATAATTTTATTGACGAGATGTGCATCCCAGCAGCTAGAGGCTGAAACAATGATAGAACTTATCTTAATGCGTGGCTGCAGCTACATTCGGGGAAAGATGGGTTTACAAATTGTTTTTGTATTTCTCGTGGGTTCCGGTATTGTTTATAATATGAAATGAATATGTATCGTGTTTTAAGTAAGGTTGTTATAAAGCCAATGACACGGGTGCCACTAGATTTTGAGGGCATGACAACCCACACAGGGTTAAAAGAGGCATAATCAATGATGTAGTGACTTGACTCAACACAAAACTTCTGTGGTAAAGTCACCAGACATACAAAGGTTAAATGCGAAGGTGGAACAACTTACAGGAATAAGGAAGAGAATATTAGAGAGAGCAGAGAAAGGTCGAGCTAGCTTGGGGAAGAGGGCCTGGGTATACAATTGAATAGGACAGCAGTGTTAGGGACAAACACTGAGACAATCAACAATAATTAACAAACCCATCGACCGAGAAAGGGAGACAGCCGGAAGGCTCTGACAGGGTAGCTAGGCCACAACCTTGATCTGATCTAAATGGGGGAGATGCCTGATTGAATAGACAGCCTGCAACTGGCTAAGCTAGCCGAATGGCAAGGGACGCTGGACAACCGTACTCTGAGGTACCAGAGTATACTCAGCGATCCCCAACTGTAGAATGGACGAAATGACAGGGGTAGAGATGGTCCTGATGATCACTATCATCACACCAGACTCAGGGCCATACCCTCACAACGAACTGGAGGACATTGGAATCATACAGGCTAACTCCTCCCTCAGGTACTATCTCATCGAGACGTCTGCTATACGCAGGGATAATACATGGGATCTCCCTCACGTTGCCCCACCCGGTGGGACAGGGAGAGTTGGACGAATGTGGGTGAATCAGAACTCATGGTTGCGTCTCAGAGAGTACACCTGCCTCCGTGCATTTTAAGTTTACGGAGGAAAATGAAATACTGCGTCTCTGCCACGGTAACCTCCTATTGCTATAACTTTTGCACCCCTTCGGCCCACCACCATCGGCCTAGCAAGGATCACTTGGGTTAGGATTATAACTAGCCAGAGATGGTCCCACATCTTGCAGAAACTCTGAGGGAACGAAGACTCAAGATCGGTCAATCAGTTAAGCTTTACCACCGGTTAATGAAAAATTCATGCTTTGAAAAACAAAAAGCAGACAGACACACACAGAGGAACTACTTCAGAGTGAAAGTTAGTGGCAGAGAGTGTGGCACCGTTAGATGAGCTGACTTGAAAACTGCGATGAATAACAACATTTAATGACAGACAGCAGAGTTAGTCAGGGAGGCAGGAATGATTGATATCAAGACATTAAATGTGACATATATGGGGTTGTTTGAGGGGTGATCTTTGAATCACATGCACGCAGAGGCGGATCTACTATGAAACTAATGAAGTTTAAGCTTCAGGGCCCCTAATCCCGGAGGGGCCCCCAAAGCGACTTTTGTCCACATTGCTTAAAACTTTAGGGTCTACTGTATGAGACGGGGTTTTTAAAAAAGAATAATATTAATAATATAGTGTAATTCACTACAAAATAATAGTAAAAGTAAAAATTAAAAGGTTATTAAAGTATCATGTAGGCTAGCCGTAAACGAAAAAACGTTCAAATTAAGGGTGTTTCATTCTAAATATATTTAATATAAAATAATTATAAATAATTTAAAACACTATTAACAGTTATGACAGAAATACAAACAGTCGATGATGTGTCGTAACAACAAAGGGGATCCGTTGAAAAGGCAATCACGATGCTAACGTGAATTTTCAACGTGATTGCACTCGTGATCGCGATCTAGACAAGAAGTTTTTTCAATAAAGTGTTCATAAGGATACAATATTTTAATTACCCCGACTCAAAAATAAATGCTGTATTTAGAAAAGTAAGGCAAGTAATAAAGGTGAAATAGTGTTCGATTAGCCTAAGCCTATTGTTTTTATGAAGAGGTGAACGGAAGGTAGGCTCCGACCGCATAGCCTAGGCTAATACTATATTACAAGTATTTATGACAAAGTAATAAAAGGGTGAATTTGTGTTAAATTACAGGTGTTTATTGTGAAAAGTGTTCACATAATGGTAAAATTGGGTTCCATTACCTTAGCCTATGAGTTTTGGTGGCCTACTCTTGCCTAACTTAGTCTAGCCTAGTGTCAGCTAGCTTGAACATAGCCTAGTTTAGTCTATTTAGCTTATTTATTATAAATCTTTAAAAATGGTGCTTTACTTTCTGAGAAGGGTTTTTTTAAAAAACCTTTCTCTGAAAGTAGACCTAAAAAAATGTCCTTTCAAAGCACGCGACAATAGTCGCATGACTCAAATTTTTTGTTGTATATATTTCAACAATGCCAATGTTTGCGAGTCAGTAGCACAGTTATTGTAAAGGTGGAGTGTTGTGGGAAGGTGGCTGTTCTGCTGTGGCGAATGTAATTTTCCCCCCCTTTTTAACAGAGGTCAAGACCCTCGAGGAATCACAATGAGTTCATGAAAGTACTTAAGTGGATACCAAAAACGCAAACTCAATGAAATGCGATCTGATGAAATTTCTAAGTGTCAAAAACTAACAAACTATTTTGCAATGTCAAGTTTGTCAACACCTACAGTTGAAATAAGCCAAGCAAATACCATTGAAGCCAATGATCGTGCACAAACCGTGGGAGCTCTTTCTAGCAATATCCAAACCCATGCATGAAGAATTGATAGAAATCATGGGAAAACATGTGCAAGGTGAAATTGTGAATCAAATCAACAACCTCGACACCAAATACTACTCTATTATTGTTGACTCTACGCCTGACCTGACACATGTTGACCAGCTGGTAATTGTGGTTCGATACTGCTATAATGGAAAACCCTGTGAGAGATTTTTAACATTTTTACCGATAGAAAACCATTCATCCACGATCTTGTTCAACAAAATACAACAAGTCCTGGGTGAACAGAAGCTTTCACTTGAAAGTATCCGTGGTCAGTCCTACGATAATGCACCTAACATGAAGGGCTCAGAGAAAGGGCTGCAAGCACTCTTTAAAAACATTAACAGGTACGCAGACTATGTACCATGTGCAGCCCATTCACTTAACCTTGTTGGAGAAAAGGCAGTGTCTACTCTACCTGAAGTTGTTGACTACTTTGGCATTTTGCAGGAGCTGTATGTTTTCTTTTCTGGATCTCCACGAAGATGGGGGATTTTAAACACACAGGGCAATCTACATTTTTCTCTAAAGAGCTGAAGTGTAACTAGATGGCCTGCACATTATGAAGCAGTCCGGGCAATTAAAAATGGATATCTGGGTATTTTACAAACTCTCAAACATATTTTTGAAGACTCAGAAGAGAAGCCTGAATGTAAACGAGATGCAAAGAATTTATACCACAAGTTGTTAAAGCTGGAATATGCTATTTTAACAGTTGTTTGGGAAGAAGTGCTGGATGTTTCAACTAAACAAGTAAGAAACGCCAAACCCCTGGTTTTGATGTATTTGAAGGTTATCTTCTGCTATCATCTTTGCTTTCATTTGTTAAAGAGCTCAGAGAAAATTCAGCCGATAGGATTACACACTGAATCAGACGCAAAAGATTTGTGTGACGATATCACCTCAAGTTATTCTGATGCTTCCAAACTCATAGTTACAAGGAAATTTTCAGATGGAACAAGTGGTATTATTTCTTTGAGAGGAGCTGACAAATTTAGGATAGAAGTTCTATATCAACTCTATGACTGCTGATAATCCAGTTACGCAAGAGGATTGACCCATATGAGCAGATTGCAAAAAGGTTCAAGTTCCCCTCAGAATTGGTGAACAATTCTGAAATTGCTGAGGACAGTATTAAACTTATAATATCGTATTACAAAGATGATATTGACCACAAATTAGTCAACGTGTGTTATCAGTTCAAAAAATATTTGCACCTTAGGAAATCCCAGTGCACAGAAGAAAACACGCCATCTAAAATGCAATGCGCAGAAGTTCTTCAGCTTATTGGTGAGCAACATCTAATTGAAGTGTTCCCCAATATTACTACTGCGCTAAGCTGTGCTTGACAATGCCTATCACGAGCTGTGAAGCAGAAAGGAATTTTTCAAAGCTATCCTTTATAATGAACAAATTTCGGTCTACCATGACTGAAGAGCGCTTAAATTCTTTATGCATATTGTCTCTCGAAAATGACATTGCAAGGAAGCTCTCATATGACAAAACTGTACGTGAATATGTTGCTAGAAAAACCAAAAAAAAGAGTATTTTGTAAAATGTGCTTCATGTAGTATATTCTCATAGGTGTCAAAAATAAAAGATTATATTGACTGTGGTCTTTTCTATGTTTTATTTCTACATTCTATGATGCATCGTGCATGTATATAACATTTCCCTAATTTTCATCCCCCCATAACTCGAAAACTATAAGGCATAGGAAATCTTTATTCACACCAGTGGCTTTGACATGTGAGATAATAAAAGTACAGCCATTTTAATCAAAATCTGAGATGTAGTGGTTACATTTTTAAACATTTTGTGATTGTCGTGGAACAATCCCATTGAAGAAGATAACAGTGGTTACCCAGACCTCGTTGCTGGTTGCGAAGGGGACCCCATAACAGTTTAGGCTTCAGGGCCCCAAAAATGTAGGTCCGCCACTGCATGCACGGTGTACGTATGGAACATCTGGGACGTTACATGCCCCAAAGGCCGTATTAAAGCACCTTGCAGCCCTCGTATCGAATCATTGTGGTCATCTGGGATTCAGTAAACTTCTTCCAGGGCCAAAAGAAGGGACTGTTGGGGGACATTTTCTGATACTGGACTATGATATAGATTCTCGGTGGCCCTGTAACAACATTTTTGCTCCTATATTACTTTTGAATAGTTCTGCTGGGACAAAAGGTACTCATTGGCTTAGATCCCTGTTTAGAAGAGGCAATTTGTAGAAAGAGATAGTGTATACACAATGATTAAGGACACAAAATGGCTGTTAATTATTATAGCAATACTAAATACACAAAATGGCTGAACTTAAGCTACCTCATGAGAAACAGGTGTGTGTCTGTACAGGGTATATTTAAAGAGCCACTGATAACAGCTTCACAGAACAAGGAGTGCAGTGTATCCTTGATAAGGCTCAATTTCCACAGCTGCAGACAGGACATATCCTTGTGTTAGTTTTGAATGACTTCTGTTTGAAGTTAGGGGCGGGTAAGACAGCACCCACTTTAACCATTTATGTGATAACTGGGATGCTAAGAAAATTGATTGACTGCATGTAATGGATTGTGATGCGAATATAGTTGATTGATTGTATGTAAATGAGAATACAACTGATTCCGCCCCTTGGATCTGTATATTAACCCAATTCAAACCTTAGCTCAAGTGAGAAAGAGGATTGCGAGACTGCGTAGTCTCCAGATCTTTCTCCCAGGTCTGAAATAATAAACTGCCTCTTTATACTCATCCTCAGGCTTTCGTGTCAATATTTTCACCTCTAACAACAGTGTCACTGGTGAGAAGATTCCTGTAGTGAACACAGTTTGGTCTAAAGATTTAAACACTTTGCAATAACTTGGGGCAGGAGTCTGAATGAATGAGAGATTTAACAATATTTACTGGGGGTAATTTTGACCCGGGTGTGAGAGCCACTTTATATCTCTCCCAATTCTTATTTACACTGATTGCAGCAAAGTTGAAATTACCCCACGAGTTGCAGCATTTGTCTCAATGAAGTTGGCAGTTTCAGACTGTGACACCAGGGATGCCTCTTGTCAGCATTTGAGAGCAGAGACGTGACGGCTGCTGCTGCTGTTACACCAGCAGGTGGCAGTGTCGCACCACAAAGTACAAAGAGAACAGCAGGATCCCATACTGTCTGTGAAAGGTCAGAATGTCTGTGCAGAAACTAATTGGACACGCCCCCTGTATCAATAATGAATAAACACTCCCACTCCCAGCATTGCATGCTTCAATCAGTGTATTTTATTTCACCAGAATTGTAAAGTACATTTGAAATGAGTTAAAGGTGAAACAGCAACAAAAGCGAGATCTGAGAGAGACTCAGTGAGCAATTAGAAATCAGGGAGACGGCGAGAGAGAAATCCCATCAATCACACCCGGAATATTCTATTGGAGAGATTCTTGTCAGTGTGACTCTCGGTCACATCTCCATCGCTTCATTGCGAGCTGGAGCTATTAGACGGTCTTACACAGGCTTTGGTCATAATTATAATACTTTGGGTTGTATGAGTGGCTGTGCTTCCTGAAGCACAGAGCAGCTGCAACATCGCAGTTGCACACCTTCGTACCACATGCTAAACGTGTCAGAATTGTATCAGCTGAAAAAGAGGAGAGAACAACCAAATATACACAGTGTAAAATATGCACTGTAATGTACACATGAAAACACACACTGGGATATACACACATTAATGTACACACTAATTTGGTGGGTGGGGTTGAGGATGTGAGATTCTGCAACATTGAAAAATCCTCATTGTTGTTGGGTCCTTAATGTTGTGGGTGACTCACAATGGTTGGGGCCCAATAATGTTCTTCAAGCTTCTGAAACAACGGGGCTGCTAACGTCTCAGAATGTCTCTGATGTGCGAATGGCCGTCCTCAAGTTCTGGATGGTCATTAATTTTTAATCTAATACTTTGGTGCTGAGGGGGTGGGTGGGTCTGAAGCAGTGGAGAGTCGTTAACGTGGGTGAGGAAGGGGTGGCCTGGAATCGTCGGCTGTGGATTCTGTCCTTGGTGTTGTCAGGGGTTCCCCAATATTGTGAAACTCCCTAATGCTGTCAGTGATGTGGGCTGCATTCCTTTAATGTATTGGGGGCCCTAACATTGTGGGGTGCCCCTAACATGGTGATTTCTATGGGTGACATAATGAGAGTCCCACCACAGCGAGAAGCAGCAAACTATCTCAAACCTCGATATCGCCACAAATGTTCCCCACCTCGAATCTGGGGAATTGTGAAATATCGCTGAGCGATATTTCTAAACTTGAAACCCAAATTAGTTCAACAAAATTTACTGCGAGGCCGGTGATGTCTGATCCACAGCAACCACATCTTCAGTAAGTGTCCACAGATCGAGGAACTGCATCTCAGAGTGAATGAGCTGGACTCGGAGCTTCAGACAAGAATTGTTATTGCAATGGGCCATTTACCTTTGGAAGAGCATTATACTGAGACAGGACAGGTGATTGATAACAAATTCTTGATAATGGTGAGCTGGTGATAAATATCAGGAGACAGCATGTACGTGTCTCTGTACTGATTGGATATTATAATTAAATAGGTATTAATCTGTTATAATTGGTTCGTCATTGTTTTATACTCTGCATAATTTCAACCCAATGAATAGTCATAATTGGACATAGATAACTAATGATATGTGATTGGTATGTGCTGAACTCCTGTAACTTAATCTGAAATATAATTGTCTATACAATACTGGAAACAGGGCTGTCTGGTGTGATAGCCGCAAACACCACCAGTCCAGTTCTAACTGCAATAAGGATCTTGTTTATAACCCCATGACACCCCTGGGGAGTGGTTAGGGCTCACTCACTGTCTGAGATGTCATACGAGGCAGGCTCACATTTCTGGCCCTGTTCCCTCCTACCTCACATTGAGGGTGACACCAGGTGGGATGTTCAAGCATCATGGGGGACCTGCCCCACCATCACTCCCCACCCTGCACACCCTCTACATCCAGGCCCAGCCCATTCCCAACACCCTGGAGGTAGAGGATGGCTGCAGGGTCAGAATGTTGGTGCAAAAATGTTTCCTGGTGACGAGAAACATGGGGCTGGAGTCTCCGCCGGCGGGATGCTCCATTTTGCCGGCAGCCCGGGGGTTTGCCGACGGTGTGGGGCTGCCCCACAATGGGAAACCCCATTGAGCGGCCGGCGTAGCGGAGAAACCCGCCGGCGGGGTGAAACAGAAATGTGGCCGGGTGGAGAATTCAGCCCATTGTTGTGCCCTATCACCAATGTGCCACACCCGTGCCAACTTAAGTGGTCTGATAGATCATAGACTCCCTACATTTCAGAAGGAAGTCATTCGACCCATCGAGCCTGCACTTTCCCTCCTGTGTCTGGGTGTTTAATGGTCTCTGGGCTACTCTATGGGACGGAGGTGTGTCTGGAGTGATCTGAAGTCTCCACTGTCACCTCGCATTACCAGTCCTGGAGGCCGACTCTCGTCTGAGGCATGGTCTCGATGCCCTCAACCATGAAGCACTGAGACTGGGACACATGCCCCCGAGACTGGGCCATGCCACTTGCTGCAGGGACATTATTGGGCTCTCACTTGGTTGCCAAGTGCTGACGTCTGTTTCCAAAATTGCGCTTTCCTCAGCCTCGCCCGCTTGATTTGGGGGCGAGGCCCACCTGCTCAAAATGGCGACCCGATAGTGGAATTCTTCGCTATTCCTTGCAAATCTCACCATGCAGAATATGATGGTGCCTGGCCCGGTAACAGGATGCAAATATATACACTGGGTTTTTTTTAATTTAAACTACCAAATTCATTTTCTTTTCAAATTAAGGGGCAATTTAGCTTGGCCAATCTCCCCACCCAGCACATCTTTTGGGTTGTGGGGATGAGACCCAGGCAGATACGGGGGGAACGTGTAAACTCCACATGTGATTGAGGGCCGGGATCGAACCCAGGTCTTCGGTGCCATGAGGCAGCAGTGCTAACCACTGTGCCGCCCTCGGATGCAAATAGATCGTAATTGTCCGTGTCTATTCTCCCACTGGTGCCCCATTTCTGTCCGACTCTGGATTCTTTGCAGACGGCCGCTGGAACCAGAGTTCCTGATGCGTGGAGAATCCAGCCCATAGTCTCCCAAACGGAAAGTTCCGGGCCTGGGGTGGAATTCTCCCCCAACGGCGCGATGTCTGCCGACTGGCGCCAAAAACGGCGCCAATCAGACGGGCATCGCGCCGGCCCAAAGGTGCGGAATGCTCCGCATCTTTGGCGGCCTAGCCCCAACATTGAGGGGCTAGGCCGACGCCGGAGGGATTTCCGCCCCGCCAGCTGGCGGAAATGGCGTTTGTTGCCCCGCCAGCTGGCGCGGGAATGCGGCGCATGCGCGGGAGCGTCAGCGGCCGCTGTCAGTTTCCCGGCGCATGCGCAGTGGGGAGAGTCTCTTCCGCCTCCGCCATGGTGGAGGCCGTGGCGGAGGCGGAAGGGAAAGAGTGCCCCCACAGCACAGGCCCGCCCGCGGATCGGTGGGCCCCGATCGCGGGCCAGGCCACCGTGGGGGCACTCCCCGGGGTCAGATCGCCCCGCGCCCCCCCCCCCCCCCAGGACCCCGGAGCCCGCCCACGCCGCCTGGTCCCGCCGGTAAATACCAGGTTTGATTTACACTGGCGGGACAGGCAATTTCTGGGCGGGACTTCAGCCCATCCGGGCCGGAGAATCCAGCGGGGGGTCCCGCCAACCGGCGCGGCCCGATTCCCGCCCCCGCCCAATCTCCGGTACCAAAGACTTCGGCGGGGGCGGGATTCACGGCGGGGGGTCGGAGAATGACGCCCCTGGTCCCTTGAGCATTCCCAATTTTAATCGGTTCACCATTGGTGGCCGTGTCTTCAGGTGTCTGGGCCCCAAGCTCCGAAATTCCCTCCCTCCACCTTTCCGCCTCTATTGAGACATTCCTTAAAACATCTTTCGTCATCTGAACATTGGATGTTTCATTGCCCTAAAGGCACCACATAAATCTAAGTTGTTGTTGTCTCTTGCTGATGTTGATCGATTGAGGGAAGGGAGAGGACAGGGAGTCAGTGGAACTTCCCAAAGTCAAATTGATTTTGTTTGGTGTTTACTTACCGCATCTGGGGACCTCATTTTCACAATGTGTCGAGTACGGTGTAAACAGAGGTTTACATCCCAGTGAACTTTCGGCTTCTCCATAACAGTCATCGTGAACTTGACAGCATCTGAGTGGGTGACAAACAAGAGCTATCATTTCAGATGTAAGTTTTTCACGGAGAGACTGAAACTCAGTCAGGGGCTTAATGATTCCAAACAAGCCTCAGATTGGGTTCCCAACTCTGAAGAATTGTCCTGGAGTTTTCAGGAGCTAAAGATGAATCCTCAGGGAACTCATTTCACATAACTGAGGGGATTGCTGCACTTTAACAACATGGTCTTCTCCTATTATATTTCTTTTTAAAAATAAATTTAGAGTACTCATTTCATTTTATTTCCAATTCAGGGGCAATTTAATGTGGCCAATCCACCTGCTCTGCATATCTTTGGGTTGTGGGGGCGAAACCCACGCAAACACGGGGAGAATGTGCAAATTCCACATGGACAGTGACCCAGGGCCGGGATCGAACCTGGGATCTCGGCGCTGTGAAGCAGCAGTGCTAACCACTGCGCCACCGTACTGCCCTCCTATTTTATTTCAACGGATTTGTTCATTGGAGATAAACTGGGGATGGGAGGGAAAATATGTTTCTGAAAAAACACCCAATCAGATGAAAAAGAGTGGAAATGTCAGACCAATGGCAGCATGGAGGTGGGATGTTTGAGGTGGGAGGTGATATCTTGAACAATCCAGGAGTATATACAATTATTCTTGGTATCATCATCATCAAAGCGATATTTTCTGAAAGAACATGGAGCCCTGCCCACAACAAACATGGAGATTGTCCGAGACAAACATGGAGGCTGCCCACGACAAACATGGAGGCTGCCCACGACAAACATGGAGGCTGCCCACGACAAACATGGAGGCTGCCCACGACAAACATGGAGGCTGCCCACGACAAACATGGAGGCTGCCCACGACAAACATGGAGGCTGCCCCCAAGAAATGTGGCAATAAGCTGCCCATGACAAATATCGAGGCTGTCTATGACCAGCATGGTGGTCTGAAGATTTTGCTGTTTTCCACTTACAAACCAAAATTCAACGACTTTAACTTGCTGCTTTTGTATTCAGGTAGTGGGAGATTACCAGAAATTGTAAGTAACAGCAGAGGTCCAGTTTAATTGGGTCATTTATTCGGGTGACCAGGTTTTCAAAAGTCAAAAGTCGGACACATTGAAAAACCAACCGAGATGATGCTCATGTTGAGTGACCAATGGCAGGAGTCTGGGGAATATGTCCAATCAGAGTTGGATACCCTTTAAAGACTCCCAATTATTGAAGACAGCGGTTATGAGCGACAGACTTCTATTTCAATGGACCCAATCTTCCGAGGAATGACGATCACTGATCATCGGATTGCCACTCCTCTCACACTTACTTCCCTCGCTGCTGGTCTGTGATGTGGAGAGATGCCAACAGGGTGGGTTCAATTTCCGCACCTTCTGGGGTTATCCATGAAGGCCCCGCCTTCTGAACCCTGACCCTCTCCTGAGGTGTGGTGACCCTCAGGTTAAATCACCAACAGTCAACTCACTCCCTCAAAGGGGAAAGCAGTCTATGGCCTTCTGGGATGATGGCAACTTCACCTTTTTCACTTCCCTTGAAGCGGAGCTCAATCTTTCTCACTTGGATCTCTGAACAGGGTCTCCCGGGAAATACTGAGCATAACTGCTCCTGGAGTCGGTGCCTCACGGAGCAGGAACAGCCCTGAATAGTTACCCCAAGTAGCTCCTATAAATTAACCTCAGTAACCCCGATAAAATACCCCAGTAACTCCTACAAATTACCCCAAGTAGCTCCTATAAATTAACCTCAGTAACCCCCATAAAATACCCCAGTAACTCCTACAAATTACCCCAAGTAGCTCCTATAAATTAACCTCAGTAACCCCCAAAAAATACCCCAGTAACTCCTACAAATTACCCCCAGTAACTCCTATAAATTACTCCCAGAAACTCCTCTAAATTACTCCCAGTAACTCCTCTAAATTACCCCCAGTAACTCCTATAAATTACTCCCAGTAACTCCTTTAAATTACTCCCAGTAACTCCTATAAATTACCCCAGTCACTCCTATAAATTACCCCCAGTAACTCCTATAAATTACCCCCAGTAACTCCTATAAATTACCCCCAGTAACTCCTATAAATTACCCCCAGTAACTCCTATAAATTACCCCCAGTAACTCCACAACATTATCCATAGTAACTCCTAGAAATTACCCCCAGTAACTCCTATAAATTACCCCTAGTAACTCCTATAAATTACCCCCAGTAACTCCGATAAATTAGCCAAGTAGCTCCTATAAATTACCCCCAGTAGCTCCTATAAAATACCCCCAGTAGCTCCTATAAATTACCCCCAGTAGCTCCTATAAATTACCCCCAGTAACTCCTATAAAGTACCCCCAGTAACTCCAATAAATTACCCCCAGTAGCTCATGTAAATTACCCCCAGTAGCTCCTGTAAATTACCCCCAGTAACTCCTATAAAGTACCCCCAGTAACTCCTATAAATTACCCCCAGTAGCTCCTATAAATTACCCCCAGTAACTCCTATAAATTACCCCCAGTAACTCCTATAATTTACCCCCAGTAACTCCTATAAATTACCCCCAGTAACTCCTATCAATTACACCCAATAACTCCTAAAATTACCCCATTAACTCCGATAAATTACCCCAGTAGCTCCTATAAATTACCCCCAGTAACTCCTATACATTACCCCCAGCAACTCCTATAAATTACCCCCAGTAACTCCTATAAATTACCCCCAGTAGCTCCAATACATTACCCCCAGTAACTCCTATAAATTACCCCCAGTTGCTCCTACAAATTACCCCAGTAACTCCTATAAATTACCCCCAGTAGCTCCTATAATTTACCCCCAGTAACTCCTATAAATTACCCCCAGTAGCTCCTATAACTACCCCCAGTAACTCCTATAAATTACCCCCAGTACCTCCTATAAATTACCCCCAGTAGCTCCTATAAATTACCCCCAGTAACTCCTATAAATTACCCCCAGTAACTCCTATAAATTACCCCCAGTAGCACCTATACATTTCCCCCAGTAACTCCTATATATTACCCCCAGTGACTCCTATAAATTACCCCAGTCACTCCTATAAATTTCCCCCAGTAACTCCTATAAATTACCCCCAGTAACTCCTATAAATTACCCCCAGTAACTCCTATAAATTACCCCCAGTAACACCTATAAATTACCACAGTAACTCCTATAAATTACCCCCAGTAACTCCTATAAATTACCCCAAGTAACTCCTATAAATTACCCCCAGTAGCTCCTATAAATTACCCCAAGTAACTCCTATAAATTACCCCCAGTAGCTCCTATAAATTACCCCAAGTAACTCCTATAAATTACCCCCAGTAACTCCTATAAAGTACCCCCAGTAACTCCTATAAAGTACCCCCAGTAGCTCCTGTAAATTACCCCAGTAACTCCTATAAATTACCCCCAGTAACTCCTATAAATTACCCCCAGTAGCTCCTGTAAACTACCCCCAGTAACTCCTATAAATTACCCCCAGTAGCTCCTATAAATTACCCCCAGTAACTCCTATAAATTACCCCCAGTAACTCCTATAAATTACCCCAGTAACTCCAATAAATTACCCCCAGTAGCTCCTGTAAATTACCCTCAGTAACTCCTATAAATTACCCCCAGTGACTCCTATAAATTACCCCAGTAACTCCTATAAATTACCCCAGTAGCTCCTATAAATTACCCCTGTAGCTCCTATAAATTACCCCAGTATCTCCTATAAATTACCCCAGTAACACCTATAAATTACCCCCAGTGACTCCTATAAATTACCCCAGTAACTCCTATATATTACCCCAGTAGCTCCTATAAATTACCCCCAGTATCTCCTATAAATTACCCCAGTAGCTCCTATAAATTACCCCCAGTGACTCCTATAAATTACCCCAGTAACTCCTATAAATTACCCCAGTAAGTCCTGTAAATAACCCCCAGTAGCTCTTATAAATTACCCCCAGTGACTCCTATAAATTACCCCCAGTAACTCCTATAAATTACCCCCAGTAGCTCCTAGAAATTACCCCAGTAGCTCCTATAAATTACCCAAGTAACTCCTTTAAATTACCCCCAGTGACTCCTATAAATTACCCCCAGTAACTCCTATAAATTACCCCCAGTAACCCCTATAAATTACCCCCAGTAACTCCTATAAATTACCCCCTGTAACTCCTATAAATTACCCCAGTAACTCCTATAAATTACCCCAGTAACTCCTGTAAATTACCCCCAGTAACTCCCATAAATTACCCCCAGTAACTCCTATAAATTACCCCAGTAACTCCTAAAAAATACCCCCAGTGACTCCTAACTCCTCTCAATTACCCCCAGTAACTCCTATAAATTACCCCCAGTAACTCCTATAAATTACCCCCAGTAACTCCTTTAAATTACCCCCAGTAACTCCTATAAATTACCACCAGTAACTCCTATAAATTACCCCCAGTAACTCCTATAAATTACCCCCAGTAACTCCTATAAATTACCCCCAGTAACTCCTATAAATTACCCCCAGTGACTCCTATAAATTACCCCCAGTGACTCCTATGAATTACCCCCAGTAACTCCTATAAATTACCCCCAGTAACTCCTATAAATTACCCCCAGTAACTCCTATAAATTACCACCAGTAACTCCTATAAATTACCCCCAGTAACTCCTATAAATTACCCCCAGTAGCTCCTGTAAATTACCCACAGTAACTCCTATAAATTACCCCCAGTAGCTCCTATAAATTACCCCCAGTAGCTCCTGTAAATTACCCCCAGTAACTCCTATAAATTACCCCCAGTAGCTCCTGTAAATTACCCCCAGTAGCTCCTATAAATTACCCCAGTAACTCCTATAAATTACCCCCAGTAGCTCCTGTAAATTACCCCCAGTAGCTCCTGTAAATTACCCCCAGTAGCTCCTATAAATTACCCCAGTAACTCCTATAAATTACCCCCAGTAGCTCCTGTAAATTACCCCCAGTAACTCCTATAAATTACCCCCAGTAGCTCCTATGAATTACCCCAGTAACTCCTATAAATTACCCCCAGTAACTCCTATAAATTACCCCCAGTAGCTCCTGTAAATTACCCCCAGTAACTCCTATAAATTACCCCCAGTAGCTCCTATAAATTACCCCAGTAACTCCTATAAATTACCCCCAGTAGCTCCTGTAAATTACCCCCAGTAGCTCCTGTAAATTACCCTCAGTAACTCCTATAAATTACCCCCAGTGACTCCTATAAATTACCCCAGTAACTCC
Source organism: Scyliorhinus torazame (assembly GCF_047496885.1). Taxonomy (NCBI): domain Eukaryota; kingdom Metazoa; phylum Chordata; class Chondrichthyes; order Carcharhiniformes; family Scyliorhinidae; genus Scyliorhinus; species Scyliorhinus torazame. The sequence goes on from NW_027308451.1 coordinate 36,253, forward strand.
TATAAATTACCCCCTGTAACTCCTATAAATTACCCCAGTAACTCCTATAAATTACCCCAGTAACTCCTGTAAATTACCCCCAGTAACTCCCATAAATTACCCCCAGTAACTCCTATAAATTACCCTCGGTTGCTCCTATAAATTACCCCAGTAACTCCTAAAAAATACCCCCAGTGACTCCTAACTCCTCTCAATTACCCCCAGTAGCTCCTATAAATTACCCCCAGTAACTCCTTTGAATGACCCCAGTAACTCCTTTAAATTACCCCAGTAACTCCTGTAAATTACCCCCAGTAGCTCCTATAAATTGCCCCAGTAACTCCTATAAATTACCCCCAGTAGCTCCTATAAATTACCCCAGTAACTCCTTGAAATTACCCCTAGTAACTCCTATAAATTACCCCAGTAACTCCTTTACATTACCCCCAGTAACTCCTTTAAATTACCCCAGTAACTCCTATAAATTACCCCCAGTAGCTCCTATAAATTACCCCAGTAACTCCTATAAATTACCCCCAGTGACTCCTAACTCCTATAAATTACCCCCAGTGACTCCTATAAATTACCCCCAGTAGCTCCTATAAATTACCCCAGTAACTCCTTTAAATTACCCCCAGTAGCTCCTATAAATTACCCCAGTAACTCCTATAAATTACCCCCAGTGACTCCTAACTCCTATAAATTACCCCCAGTAACTCCTATAAATTACCCCCAGTAACTCGTATAAATTACCACCAGTAACTCCTATAAATTACCCCCAGTAACTCCTATAAATTACCCCCAGTAGCTCCTGTAAATTACCCCCAGTAACTCCTATAAATTACCCCCAGTAGCTCCTATAAATTACCCCCAGTAGCTCCTGTAAATTACCCCCAGTAACTCCTATAAATTACCCCCAGTAGCTCCTGTAAATTACCCCCAGTAGCTCCTATAAATTACCCCAGTAACTCCTATAAATTACCCCCAGTAACTCCTATAAATTACCCCCAGTCACTGCTATAATTTACCTCCAGTTTCTCCTATAAATTATCCCCAGTAACTCCTATAAATTACCCCCAGTATCTCCTATAAATTACCCCAGTAACTCCTATAAATTACCCCAGGATCTCCTATAAATTACCCCAGTAACTCCTATAAATTACCCCAGGATCTCCTATAAATTACCCCAGTAACTCCTATAAATCACCCCCAGTAACTCCTATAAATTACGCCAGTAACTCCTATAAATTACCCCAGTAACTCCTATAAATCACCCCCAGTAACTCCTATAAATTTCCCCAGTAACTCCTATTAATTACCCCAGTAACTCCTATAAATTACCCCCAGTAACTCCTATCAATTACCCCAGTAACTCCTATAGATTACACCCAGTAACTCCTGTAAATTTCCACCAGTAACTCCTAGAAATTACCTCCAGCAACCTGTATAAATTACGCAAAGTAACTCCTGAAAATTAACTGCAGTTACTCCAATGAGTTACTGAATAAATGACTCTCCATTTATCGGAACATGAGGTCAACCTGGTCATTATATCTTAGCGATTGTGGGATCTTGCTGTGTACAAATTGCGTTCTACCTGGAGGCAGTGATAAGGACGATAGAGAAACAAGCTCTGTCTCTCTGAGGAATGTCTTGTCTCTGCTTTGTACCAGAGTAAAACCTTGCTGATTCTCAGCCAGCGCAAACACCCACATCTTCACGGAGAGAGTTTTTACACAAGTATCGTCTCATTTTACCTGTCGAGGTCATCCAATGGCTGGTTTCCATTTCCTCCATACCCACAGAAACAGCCATAGTCCATGTAGCGCTGGTTCGGGACATTTGGACTGGCACACACAACAACATTTTTGAAGTTAACCACGCTTCTTCCCTGAACTGCGAATCCCTGAGCAGGGATGCAAATTGCTACAAGAGGAAAACAAAATGAATCATTGTGTCAGGAAAGCCCTGGTACAGAGTGAGCAGGGAGACAATTTAACAACACGCCGATTTAGAAAGCAGAAGAACGGCAAAAGAATATTCCTGAATTCAGCGGAAATTGAGTCTCGGAAACAGGCCATTCGGCCCAACAATCCCATGGGCTGGATTCTCCGTCAGGAGCGGGGTTCCCGACCCAGCGGAGAATCGAGCACTGGTCTAAAAGCGAGATCAGTGCCGATGTTGCAGTCCCCCGCCCGCAGCGGCAGTGAGCTACACGCCCCTCGCCGGCAGGAGGATGCAAATGGGCATTGAGCATCCAGTAAACTCTGATTAACGGGCTGGAAACCCGCTTTTCCAGACCCACGGGATGCTCCAGGCCTCGCAGCCGGGATTCAGGCGGCTGTGGATTGGCGAGGGTATTTTCAGGGGTTGCCCTGAAGCTGTGCACCCCGCGGTGGGTCAAGGCGGTAAGTATGTAACGTACGTGCCCCCCAAAGTCCATGGATGGCCCCCAGCCCCTCACAACACAAACCCTCTTGGTCTGACTGACAGCCCCTCACCACATCAAAGGCAGATAAGTGCTTCATGCGTAAAACAGAGCAAGTCAAAGCAATTGGCGGCCCTTTAGCGGAGTCCGACGGCCTCCCACAAGCTCCATGCCCTGCATACATTTGTGTAGCGAGGGAGAGCAATTTGCTCCTAGGACCCACTCCTAGTGCCAGCGCAGACCCGGAGCGATTCCACTCCAGCGGGAGAACATGGACTCCTGAATGGACAATCCAGACGCATGGTTATTGATCTGTTCCACACCAGGTTCCTCCCACCCTCTTCCTCTAACAGTAGCAGTGTAACTTTCCATTCCTTTCTCCCTCATTTACTTACCGAGCTTACCCTCAAAGCCATCAATAATATTCACATCAAATATTCCCTGTGGCAGTGAGTTTCACAATCTGCCCATCAAACACTGCCATCACAGGTACAGCACGGGGTTAGATACAGAGTAAAGCTCCCTCTACACTGTCCCCATCAAACACTGCCATCACAGGTACAGCACGGGGTTAGATACAGAGTAAAGCTCCCTCTACACTGTCCCCATCAAACACTCCCAGGACAGGGACAGCACGGGGTTAGATACAGAGTAAAGCTCCCTCTACACTGTCCCCATCAAACACTCCCAGGACAGGTACAGCACGGGGTTAGATACAGAGTAAAGCTCCCTCTACACTGTCCCATCAAACACTCCCAGGACAGGAACAGCACGGGGTTAGATACAGAGTAAAGCTCCCTCTACACTGTCCCATCAAACACTCCCAGGACAGGTATTCACATTTATTTTAGCTTCTTTCTCATTGACAATTCCCTGTTCTGAATTACCCCAGTTTTGGGTGCTGCCTCACTTGCTGTTCCCCCCACTCCTACAGCACATCCCTGAGGTCTCCAGTTGATCACTTACCTCCGAGCACGATGAGGATGGCAGTGAGTTTCGGGGACTCCATGATTTCTCGTTTCCTCCGAGTGATCGATGTTTGTCTCTCCGTGGCTCTGCTTCTTTTATTCGGCTCTCGGGGAGGTTACAACCCAGATTAGCTCAGCAAATGCAAATAGGGTGAAGAATCCTTGGCTGCTGATTCAGATATTTTGCTGTTGTCCAACGTGTGAGTGGTTGCAAGCACCTGTGGTTCTGGTGTGGGGCTTGTAGGCTTGGATTCTCTGAGCAAAATACTGAGAAGTGAGGACATTTGTAAGTGTCACTTTATAGGTTGTGATGCACCACATGAATATATATGCCCAATCTTGTAGCTCAGGGCCTAATCAAGAGTCAGCACTTTCAGGAACTGTACCCCAGTGAGAGTCAGCACCATCAGGAACTGTGCCCCAGTGAGAGTCAGCACCTTCAGGAACTGTACCCCAGTGAGAGTCACCACCTTCAGGAACTGTACCCCAGTGGGAGTCAGCACCTTCAGGAACTGTACCCGAGTGAGAGTCAGCAACTTCAGGAACTGTACCCCAGTGAGAGTCAGCAGCTTCAGGAACTGTACCCCAGTGAGAGTCAGAACCTTCAAGAACTGTACCCCAGTGAGAGTCAGCACTTTCAGGAACTGTACCCCAGTGAGAGTCAGCACCTTCAGGAACTGTACCCCAGTGAGAGTCACCACCTTCGGGAACTGTACTCCAGTGAGAGTCAGCACCTTCAGGAACTGTACCCCAGTGAGAGTCATCACCTTCAGGAACTGTACCCCAGTGGGAGTCAGCACCTTCAGAAACTGTACCCCAGTGAGAGTCAGCAACTTCAGGAACTGTACCCCAGTGGGAGTCAGCACCTTCAGGAACTGTACCCCAGTGAGAGTCAGCAACTTCAGGAACTGTACCCCAGTGAGATTCAGCACCTTCAGGAACCGTACCACAGTGAGAGTCAGCACCTTCAGGAACTGTACCCCAGTGAGAGTCAGCACCTTCAGGAACTGTACCCCAGTGAGAGTCAGCACCTTCAGGAACTGTGCCCCAGTGAGAGTCAGCAACTTCAGGAACTGTACCCCAGTGAGAGTCAGCACCTTCAGGAACTGTACCCCAGTGAGAGTCAGCACCTTCAGGAACTTTAAGAGCAGCACGGTAGCATTGTGTATAGCACAATTGCTTCACAGCTCCAGGGTCCCAGATTCGATTCCAGCTTGGGTCACTGTTTGTGGGGAGTCTGCACATCCTTCCCGTTTGTGCGTGGGTTTCCTCCGGGTGCTCCGGTTTCCTCCCACAGTCCAAAGATGTGCAGGTTAGGTGGATTGGCCATGATAAATTGCCCTTAGTGTCCAAAATTGCCTTTAGTGTTGGATGGGGTTACTGGGTTATGGGGATAGGGTGGAGGTATGGACCTTGGGTAGGGTGCTCTTTCCAAGAGCCGGTGGAGACTCGATGGGTCGAATGGTCTCCTTCTGCACTGTAAATTCTAAGATAATCTATGAACTTTACCCCAGTGAGAGTCAGCACCTTCGGGAACTGTACTCCAGTGAGAGTCAGTATGCTCAGGAACTGTACCCCAGTGAGAGTCAGCAAGTTCAGGAACTGCACCCCAGTGAGAGTCAGCACCTTCAGGAACTGTACTCCAGTGAGAGTCAGCACCTTCAGGAACAGTACCCCAGTGAGAGTCAGCACCTTCAGGAACTGTACCCCAGTGAGAGTCAGCACCTTCAGGAACTGTACTCCAGTGAGAGTCAGCACATTCAGGAACTGTCTCGCAGTGAGAGTCAGCACCTTCAGAAACTGTGCCCCAGTGAGAGTCAGCACCTTCAGGAACTGTACCCCAGTGAGAGTCAGCAGATTCAGGAACTGTCTCCCAGTGAGAGTCAGCACCTTCAGGAACTGTGCCCCAGTGAGAGTCAGCACCTTCAGGAACTGTACCCCAGTGAGACTCAGCACCTTCTGGTACTGTACCCCAGTGAGAGTCAGCACCTTCAGGAACTGTACCCCAGTGAGAGTCAGCACCTTCAGGAATTGTGCCCCAGTGAGAGTCAGCACCTTCAGGAACTGTACCCCAGTGAGAGTCTGCACCTTCAGGAACTGTACCCCAGTGAGAGTCAGCACCTTCCGGAACTGTACCCCAGTGAGAGTCAGCACCTTCAGGAACTGTACCCCAGTGAGAGTCAGCACCTTCAGGAACTGTACCCCAGTGAGAGTCAGCACCTTCAGGAACTTTAAGGGCAGCACGGTAGCATTGTGTGCAGCACAATTGCTTCACAGCTCCAGGGTCCCAGATTCGATTCCAGCTTGGGTCACTGTCTGTGCGGAATGTGCACACTCTCCCCGTGTGTGCGTGGGTTTCCACCGGGTGCTCCGGTTTCCACCCACAGTCCAAAGATGTGCAGGTTCGGTGGATTGGCCATGATAAATTGCCCTTGGTGTCCAAAATTGCCCTTAGTGTTGGATGGGGTTACTGGGTTATGGGGATAGGGTGGAGGTATGGACCTTGGGTAGGGTGCTCTTTCCAAGAGCCAGTGCAGACTCGATGGGTCGAATGGACTCCTTCTGCACTGTAAATTTTATGATAATCTATGAACTTTACCCCAGTGAGAGTCAGCACCTTCGGGAACTGTACTCCAGTGAGAGTCAGTATGCTCAGGAACTGTACCCCAGTGAGAGTCAGCACCTGCAGGAACTGTACCCCAGTGAGAGTCAGCACCTTCAGGAACTTTACCCCAGTGAGAGTCAGCACCCTCAGGAACTGTACCCCAGTGAGAGTCAGCACATTCTGGAACTGTACCCCAGTGAGAGTCAGCACCTTCGGGAACTGTACCCGAGTGAGAGCCAGCACCTTTAGGAACTGTACCCCAGTAAGAGTCAGCACCTTCAGGAATTGTGCCCCAGTGAGAGTCAGCACCTTCAGGAACTGTACCCCAGTGAGAGTCAGCACCTTCAGGAACTGTGCCCCAGTGAGAGTCAGCACCTTCAGGAACTGTGCCCCAGTGAGAGTAAGCACCTTCAGGAACTGTACCCCAATGAGAGTCAGCACATTCAGGAAGTGTACCCCAGTGAGAGCCAGCACCTTCAGGAACTGTACCCCAGTGAGGGTCAGCACCTTCAGGAACTGTACCCCAGTGAGAGTCAGCACCTTCAGGAACTGTACCCCAGTGAGAGTCAGCACCTTCAGGAACTGTCTCCCAGTGAGAGTCAGCACCTTCAGGAATTGTGCCCCAGTGAGAGTCAGCACCCTCAGGAACTGTACCCCAGTGAGAGTCAGCACCTTCAGGAACTTTAAGGGCAGCACGGTGGCATTGTGTATAGCACAATTGCTTCACAGCTCCAGGGTCCCAGATTCGATTCCAACTTGGGGCACTGTCTTTGCGGAATTTGCACACTCGCCCCGTGTGTGCGTGGGTTTTGTCCGGGTGCTCCGGTTTCCTCCCACAGTACAAAGATGTGCAGGTTAGGTGGATTGGCCATGATAAATTGCCCTTAGTGTCCTAAATTGCGCTTAGTGTTGGATGGGGTTACTGGGTTATGGGGATAGGGTGGAGTTATGGACCTTGGGTAGGGTGCTCTTTCCAAGAGCCTGTGCAGACTCGATGGGTCGAATGGCCTCCTTCTGCACTGTAAATTCTATGATAATCTATGAACTTTACCCCAGTGAGAGTCAGCACCTTCGGGAACTGTACTCCAGTGAGAGTCAGTATGCTCAGGAACTGTACCCCAGTGAGAGTCAGCACCTTCAGGAACTGTACCCCAGTGAGTGTCAGCACCTTCAGGAACTTTACCCCAGTGAGAGTCAGCACCCTCAGGAACTGTACCCCAGTGAGAGTCAGCACCTTCGGGAACTGTACCCCAGTGAGAGTCAGCACCTTCGGGAACTGTACTCCAGTGAGAGTCAGTATGCTCAGGAACTGTACCCCAGTGAGAGTCAGCACCTTCAGGAACTGTAGCCCAGTGAGAGTCAGCACCTTCAGGAACTGTGCCCCAGTGAGAGTCAGCACCTTCAGGAACTGTCTCCCAGTGAGACTCAGCACCTTCAAGAACTGTGCCCCAGTGAGAGTCAGCACCCTCAGGAACTGTACCCCAGTGAGAGTCATCACCTTCAGGAACTGTACCCCAGTGGGAGTCAGCACCTTCAGGAACTGTACCCCAGTGGGAGTCAGCACCTTCTGGAACTGTACCCCAGTGAGAGTCAGCACCTTCAGGAACTGTCTCCCAGTGAGAGTCAGCACCTTCAGGAACTGTACCCCAATGAGAGTCAGCACCTTCAGCAACTGTACCCCAGTGAGAGTCAGCACCTTCAGGAACTGTGGCCCAGTGAGAGTCAGCACCTTCAGGAACTGTACCCCAGTGAGAGTCAGCACCTTCAGGAACTGTCTCCCTGTGAGAGTCAGCACCTTCAGGAACTGCCTCCCAGTGAGAGCCAGCACCTTCAGGAACTGTGACCCAGTGAGAATCAGCACCTTCAGGAACTGTACCCCAGTGAGAGTCAGTATGCTCAGGAACTGTACTCCAGTGAGAGTCAGTATGCTCAGGAACTGTACCCCAGTGAGAGTCAGCACCTGCAGGAACTGTACCCCAGTGAGAGTCAGCACCTTCAGGAACTTTACCCCAGTGAGAGTCAGCACCCTCAGGAACTGTACCCCAGTGAGAGTCAGCACCTTCGGGAACCGTACCCCAGTGAGAGTCAGCATATTCTGGAACTGTACCCCAGAGAGAGTCAGCACCTTCGGGAACTGTACCCGAGTGAGAGTCAGCACCTTTAGGAACTGTACCCCAGTGAGAGTCAGCACCTTCGGGAACTGTCCCCCAGTGAGAGTCAGCACATTCTGGAACTGTACCCCAGTGAGAGTCAGCACCTTCGGGAACTGTACCCGAATGAGAGCCAGCACCTTTAGGAACTGTACCCCAGTGAGAGTCAGCACCTTCAGGAATTGTGCCCCAGTGAGAGTCAGCACCTTCAGGAACTGTACCCCAGTGAGAGTCAGCACCTTCAGGAACTGTGCCCCAGTGAGAGTCAGCACCTTCAGGAACTGTGCCCCAGTGAGAGTAAGCACCTTCAGGAACTGTACCCCAATGAGAGTCAGCACATTCAGGAACTGTACCCCAGTGAGAGCCAGCACCTTCAGGAACTGTACCCCAGTGAGGGTCAGCACCTTCAGGAACTGTACCCCAGTGAGAGTCAGCACCTTCAGGAACTGTACCCCAGTGAGAGTCAGCACCTTCAGGAACTGTCTCCCAGTGAGAGTCAGCACCTTCAGGAATTGTGCCCCAGTGAGAGTCAGCACCCTCAGGAACTGTACCCCAGTGAGAGTCAGCACCTTCAGGAACTTTAAGGGCAGCACGGTCGCATTGTGTATAGCACAATTGCTTCACAGCTCCAGGGTCCCAGATTCGATTCCAACTTGGGTCACTGTCTTTGCGGAATTTGCACACTCGCCCCGTGTGTGCGTGGGTTTCGTCCGGGTGCTCCGGTTTCCTCCCACAGTCCAAAGATGTGCAGGTTAGGTGGATTGGCCATGATAAATTGCCCTTAGTGTCCTAAATTGCGCTTAGTGTTGGATGGGGTTACTGGGTTATGGGGATAGGGTGGAGGTATGGACCTTGGGTAGGGTGCTCTTTCCAAGAGCCTGTGCAGACTCGATGGGTCGAATGGCCTCCTTCTGCTCTGTAAATTCTATGATAATCTATGAACTTTACCCCAGTGAGAGTCAGCACCTTCGGGAACTGTACTCCAGTGAGAGTCAGTATGCTCAGGAACTGTACCCCAGTGAGAGTCAGCACCTTCAGGAACTGTACCCCAGTGAGTGTCAGCACCTTCAGGAACTTTACCCCAGTGAGAGTCAGCACCCTCAGGAACTGTACCCCAGTGACAGTCAGCACCTTCGGGAACTGTACCCCAGTGAGAGTCAGCACCTTCGGGAACTGTACTCCAGTGAGAGTCAGTATGCTCAGGAACTGTACCCCAGTGAGAGTCAGCACCTTCAGGAACTGTAGCCCAGTGAGAGTCAGCACCTTCAGGAACTGTGCCCCAGTGAGAGTCAGCACCTTCAGGAACTGTCTCCCAGTGAGACTCAGCACCTTCAAGAACTGTGCCCCAGTGAGAGTCAGCACCCTCAGGAACTGTACCCCAGTGAGAGTCATCACCTTCAGGAACTGTACCCCAGTGGGAGTCAGCACCTTCAGGAACTGTACCCCAGTGGGAGTCAGCACCTTCTGGAACTGTACCCCAGTGAGAGTCAGCACCTTCAGGAACTGTCTCCCAGTGAGAGTCAGCACCTTTAGGAACTGTACCCCAATGAGAGTCAGCACCTTCAGCAACTGTACCCCAGTGAGAGTCAGCACCTTCAGGAACTGTGGCCCAGTGAGAGTCAGCACCTTCAGGAACTGTACCCCAGTGAGAGTCAGCACCTTCAGGAACTGTCTCCCTGTGAGAGTCAGCACCTTCAGGAACTGCCTCCCAGTGAGAGTCAGCACCTTCAGGAACTGTGACCCAGTGAGAATCAGCACCTTCAGGAACTGTACCCCAGTGAGAGTCAGTATGCTCAGGAACTGTACTCCAGTGAGAGTCAGTATGCTCAGGAACTGTACCCCAGTGAGAGTCAGCACCTGCAGGAACTGTACCCCAGTGAGAGTCAGCACCTTCAGGAACTTTACCCCAGTGAGAGTCAGCACCCTCAGGAACTGTACCCCAGTGAGAGTCAGCACCTTCGGGAACCGTACCCCAGTGAGAGTCAGCATATTCTGGAACTGTACCCCAGAGAGAGTCAGCACCTTCGGGAACTGTACCCGAGTGAGAGTCAGCACCTTTAGGAACTGTACCCCAGTGAGAGTCAGCACCTTCGGGAACTGTCCCCCAGTGAGAGTCAGCACATTCTGGAACTGTACCCCAGTGAGAGTCAGCACCTTCGGGAACTGTACCCGAATGAGAGCCAGCACCTTTAGGAACTGTACCCCAGTGAGAGTCAGCACCTTCAGGAATTGTGCCCCAGTGAGAGTCAGCACCTTCAGGAACTGTACCCCAGTGAGAGTCAGCACCTTCAGGAACTGTGCCCCAGTGAGAGTCAGCACCTTCAGGAACTGTGCCCCAGTGAGAGTAAGCACCTTCAGGAACTGTACCCCAATGAGAGTCAGCACATTCAGGAACTGTACCCCAGTGAGAGCCAGCACCTTCAGGAACTGTACCCCAGTGAGGGTCAGCACCTTCAGGAACTGTACCCCAGTGAGAGTCAGCACCTTCAGGAACTGTACCCCAGTGAGAGTCAGCACCTTCAGGAACTGTCTCCCAGTGAGAGTCAGCACCTTCAGGAATTGTGCCCCAGTGAGAGTCAGCACCCTCAGGAACTGTACCCCAGTGAGAGTCAGCACCTTCAGGAACTTTAAGGGCAGCACGGTCGCATTGTGTATAGCACAATTGCTTCACAGCTCCAGGGTCCCAGATTCGATTCCAACTTGGGTCACTGTCTTTGCGGAATTTGCACACTCGCACCGTGTGTGCGTGGGTTTCGTCCGGGTGCTCCGGTTTCCTCCCACAGTCCAAAGATGTGCAGGTTAGGTGGATTGGCCATGATAAATTGCCCTTAGTGTCCTAAATTGCGCTTAGTGTTGGATGGGGTTACTGGGTTATGGGGATAGGGTGGAGGTATGGACCTTGGGTAGGGTACTCTTTCCAAGAGCCTGTGCAGACTCGATGGGTCGAATGGCCTCCTTCTGCTCTGTAAATTCTATGATAATCTATGAACTTTACCCCAGTGAGAGTCAGCACCTTCGGGAACTGTACTCCAGTGAGAGTCAGTATGCTCAGGAACTGTACCCCAGTGAGAGTCAGCACCTTCAGGAACTGTACCCCAGTGAGTGTCAGCACCTTCAGGAACTTTACCCCAGTGAGAGTCAGCACCCTCAGGAACTGTACCCCAGTGAGAGTCAGCACCTTCGGGAACTGTACCCCAGTGAGAGTCAGCACCTTCGGGAACTGTACTCCAGTGAGAGTCAGTATGCTCAGGAACTGTACCCCAGTGAGAGTCAGCACCTTCAGGAACTGTAGCCCAGTGAGAGTCAGCACCTTCAGGAACTGTGCCCCAGTGAGAGTCAGCACCTTCAGGAACTGTCTCCCAGTGAGACTCAGCACCTTCAAGAACTGTGCCCCAGTGAGAGTCAGCACCCTCAGGAACTGTACCCCAGTGAGAGTCAGCAGCTTCAGGAAATATACCCCAGTGAGAGTCAAAACCTTCAGGAACTTTAAGGGCAGCACGGTAGCATTGTGTATAGCACAATTGCTTCACAGCTCCAGGGTCCCAGATTCGTTTCCAGCTTGGGTCACTGTCTGTGCGGAGTCTGCACATCCTCCCCGTGTGTGCGTGGGTTTCCTCCGGTTGCTCCGGTTTCCTCCCACAGTCCAAAGATGTGCAGGTTAGGTGGATTGGCCATGATAAATTGCCCTTAGTGTCCAAAATTGCCCTTAGTGTTGGATGGGGTTCCTGGGTTATGGGGATAGGGTGGAGGTATGGACCTTGGGTAGGGTGCTCTTTCTAAGAGCCGGTGCAGACTCGATGGGTCGAATGGCCTCCTTTTGCACTGTTAATTTTATGATAATCTATGAACTTTACCCCAGTGAGAGTCAGCACCTTCGGGAACTGTACTCCAGTGATAGTATGCTCAGGAACTGCATCCCAGTGAGAGCCGGCACCGTCAGGAACTGTACCCCAGTGAGAGTCAGCACCTTCAGAAACTGTAGCCCAGTGAGAGTCAGCACCTTCAGGAACTGTACCCCAGTGAGAGTCAGCACCTTCAGGAACTGTACCCCAGTGAGAGTCAGCACCTTCAGGACCTGTACCCCAGTGAGAGTTAGCACCTTCTGGAACTGTACCCCAGTGAGAGTCAGCACCTTCAGGAATTGTCTCCCAGTGAGAGTCAACACCTTCAGGAACTGTGCCCCAGTGAGAGTCAGCACCTTCAGGAACTGTCTCCCAGTGAGACTCAGCACCTTCAAGAACTGTACCCCTGTGAGAGTCAGCACCTTCAGGAACTGTACCCCAGTGAGAGTCAGCACCTTCAGGAACTTTACCCCAGTGAGAGTCAGCACCCTCAGGAACTGTACCCCAGTGAGAGTCAGCACCTTCGGGAACTGTACCCCAGTGAGAGTCAGCACCTTCGGGAACTGTACTCCAGTGAGAGTCAGTATGCTCAGGAACTGTACCCCAGTGAGAGTCAGCACCTTCAGGAACTGTAGCCCAGTGAGAGTCAGCACCTTCAGGAACTGTGCCCCAGTGAGAGTCAGCACCCTCAGGAACTGTACCCCAGTGAGAGTCAGCACCTTCAGGAAGTGTACCCCAGTGAGAGTCAGCACCTTCAGGAACTGTATCCCAGTGAGAGTCAGCACCTTCTGGAACTGTAGCCCAGTGAGAATCAGGAGCTTCAGGAACTGTACCCCAGTGAGAGTCAGCACCTTCAGGAACTGTAGCCCAGTGAGAGTCAGCACCTTCAGGAACTTTACCCCAGTGAGAGTCAGCACCTTCAGGAACTGTCTCCCAGTGAGAGTCAGCACCTTCAGGAACTGTGCCCCAGTGAGAGTCAGCACCCTCAGGAACTGTACCCCAGTGAGAGTCAGCACTTTTGGGAACTGTCTCCCAGTGAGAGTCAGCACCTTCAGGAACTGTACCCCAGTGAGAGTCACCACCTTCAGGAACTGTATCCCAGTGAGAGTCAGCACCTTCTGGAACTGTGCACCAGGGAGAGTCAGCACCTTCAGGAACTGAACCCCAGTGAGAGTCAGCACCTTCAGGAACTGTCTCCCAGTGAGAGTCAGCACCTTCAGGAACTGTCTCCCAGTGAGAGTCAGCACCTTCAGGAACTGTCTCCCAGTGAGAGTCAGCACCTTCAGGAACTGTGCCCCAGTGAGAGTCAGCACCTTCGGGAACTGTACCCCAATGAGAGTCAGCACCTTCAGGAACTGTACACCAGTGAGAGTCAGCACCTTCAGGAACTGTGCCCCAGTGAGAGTCAGCACCTTCAGGAACTGTACCCCAGTGAGAGTTTGCACCTTCAGGAACTGTACCCCAATGAGAGTCAGCACCTTCAGGAACTGGAACTCAGTGAGAGTCAGCACCTTCAGGAACTGTACCCCAGTGAGAGTCAGCAGCTTCAGGAACTGTACCCCAGTGAGAGTTAGCACCTTCTGGAACTGTACCCCAGTGAGAGTCAGCACCTTCAGGAATTGTCTCCCAGTGAGAGTCAGCACCTTCAGGAACTGTGCCCCAGTGAGAGTCAGCACCTTCAGGAACTGTCTCCCAGTGAGACTCAGCACCTTCAAGAACTGTACCCCAGTGAGAGTCAGCACCTTCAGGAACTGTACCCCAGTGAGAGTCAGCACCTTCAGGAACTTTACCCCAGTGAGAGTCAGCACCCTCAGGAACTGTACCCCAGTGAGAGTCAGCACCTTCGGGAACTGTACCCCAGTGAGAGTCAGCACCTTCGGGAACTGTACTCCAGTGAGAGTCAGTATGCTCAGGAACTGTACCCCAGTGAGAGTCAGCACCTTCAGGAACTGTAGCCCAGTGAGAGTCAGCACCTTCAGGAACTGTGCCCCAGTGAGAGTCAGCACCCTCAGGAACTGTACCCCAGTGAGAGTCAGCACCTTCAGGAAGTGTACCCCAGTGAGAGTCAGCACCTTCAGGAACTGTATCCCAGTGAGAGTCAGCACCTTCTGGAACTGTAGCCCAGTGAGAATCAGTAGCTTCAGGAACTGTACCACAGTGAGAGTCAGCACCTTCAGGAACTGTAGCCCAGTGAGAGTCAGCACCTTCAGGAACTTTACCCCAGTGAGAGTCAGCACCTTCAGGAACTGTCTCCCAGTGAGAGTCAGCACCTTCAGGAACTGTGCCCCAGTGAGAGTCAGCACCCTCAGGAACTGTACCCCAGTGAGAGTCAGCACCTTTGGGAACTGTCTCCCAGTGAGAGTCAGCACCTTCAGGAACTGTACCCCAGTGAGAGTCACCACCTTCAGGAACTGTATCCCAGTGAGAGTCAGCACCTTCTGGAACTGTGCACCAGAGAGAGTCAGCACCTTCAGGAACTGAACCCCAGTGAGAGTCAGCACCTTCAGGAACTGTCTCCCAGTGAGAGTCAGCACCTTCAGGAACTGTCTCCCAGTGAGAGTCAGCACCTTCAGGAACTGTGCCCCAGTGAGAGTCAGCACCTTCGGGAACTGTACCCCAGTGAGAGTCAGCACCTTCAGGAACTGTACCCCAGTGAGAGTCAGCACCTTCAGGAACTGTGCCCCAGTGAGAGTCAGCACCTTCAGGAACTGTACCCCAGTGAGAGTCTGCACCTTCAGGAACTGTACCCCAATGAGAGTCAGCACCTTCAGGAACTGGAACTCAGTGAGAGTCAGCACCTTCAGGAACTTTACCCCTGTGAGAATCAACATCTTCAGGAACTTTACCCCAGTGAGAGTCAGCACCTTCTGGAACTGTACCCCAGTGAGAGTCAGCACCTTCTGGAACTCTACCCCAGTGAGAGTCAGCACCTTCAGGAACTGTACCCCAGTGAGAGTCAGCACCTTCTGGAAATGTACCCCAGTGAGAGGTAGCACCCTCAGGAACTGTCTCCCAGCGAGAGTCAGCACCTTCAGGAACTGTCTCCCAGTGAGAGTCAGCACCTTCAGGAACTGTCTCCCAGTGAGAGTCAGCACCTTCAGGAACTGTATCCCAGTGAGAGTCAGCACCTTCTGGAACTGTACCCCAGTGAGAGTCAGCACCTTCCGGAACTGTACCCCAGTGAGAGTCAGCACCTTCTGGAACTGTACCCCAGTGAGAGTCAGCACCTTCTGGAACTCTACCCCAGTGAGAGTCAGCACCTTCAGGAACTGTACCCCAGTGAGAGTCAGCACCTTCTGGAAATGTACCCCAGTGAGAGGTAGCACCCTCAGGAACTGTCTCCCAGCGAGAGTCAGCACCTTCAGGAACTGTCTCCCAGTGAGAGTCAGCACCTTCAGGAACTGTCTCCCAGTGAGAGTCAGCACCTTCAGGAACTGTATCCCAGTGAGAGTCAGCACCTTCTGGAACTGTACCCCAGTGAGAGTCAGCACCTTCCGGAACTGTACCCCAGTGAGAGTCAGCACCTTCAGGAACTGTACCCCAGTGAAAGTCAGCACCTTCAGGAACTGTACCCCAGTGAGAGTCAGCACCTTCAGGAACTGTACCCCAGTGAGAGTCAGCACCTTCAGGAACTGTACCCCAGTGAGAGTCAGCACCTTCCGGAACTGTACCCCAGTGAGAGTCAGCACCTTCAGGAACTGTACCCCAGTGAAAGTCAGCACCTTCAGGAACTGTACCCCAGTGAGAGTCAGCACCTTCAAGAACTGTACCCCAGTGAGAGTCAGCACCTTCAGGAACTATGCCCCAGTGAGAGTCAGTATGTTCAGGAATTCCACTCCAGTAAAACATAACACAGAAACATAGAAGATAGGAGGAGGAGGAGGCCATTCGGCCCATCGAGCCTACTCCGTCATTCATCACGGTCATTGCTGATCGTCCAACCCAATAGCCTAATCCTGCTTTCTCCCCATAACCCTTGATCTCAATCGCCTCAAATGCCATATTTATATATTGTGAATAGCTGTGGTCCCAGCACCGATACCTGTAGCCCTTCGTTAGTTACTGCCTGCCAATTTGAAAAGGACCTGTTAATTCCTACTCTTTCTTTCCTTTCTGCCGTCCAGTTTTGTATCCATCTCAATACACTTCCCCCAATCCCACGCGCTTGGAACTTGCACGATAATCTCTTCTGTGGGACTTTGTCAAACGCTTTCTGAAAGTCCAAATATACCACATCGACTGGCTCCCCCGTGTCAACTCTACTAGTTACATCTATTCATCCAATTCCAATAGATTTGTCAAGCATGATTTTCCCTTCATAAATCCATGCTGACTCTGTCTGATTCTGCCACTGTTTTCTAAATGCTCCAGTATAAAGTCCTTGATAATGGATTCGAGAATTATCCCACTACCCACATTAAGCTTACTGGTCTATAATTGCCTGTTTTCTCTCTACCTCCCTTTTTGAATATTGGAGTGACTTTCGCAACTCTCCAAACTGCAGGGACTGCTCCAGGGTCTATAGAATCCTGGAAGATGACCACCAATGCAGCCACTATTTCGAGAGCCACTTCCTTTAGTGCTCTGGGATATAGATTATCAGGCCCTGGGGATTGATCAGCCTTCAATCCCACCTGGGGTTCAGATGGATGAGGGGGGATCTCACAGAGACATATAAAATTCTATCAGGACTAGACAGGGTGGATGCAGGGAGGATGTTCCTGATGGTGGGTGTGTCCATATCAGAGCTAACAGTCTGAGGATTCGGGACCATTTCGGACAGAGATGAGGAGACATTTCTTCAGCCAAAGAGTGGTGAGCCTGTGGAATTCATTCCCACAGGAAGAAGTTGAGGCTGAGACATTGAATATATTCCAGACGCGGCTGGATAGGGCATTTGAGGTGAATGAGATCAAGGGCTTTGGGGAGAAAGCAGGATTAGGCTGTTGAGTTGGACGATCAGCCATGATCGTGATGAATGGCGGAGCAGGCTCGAAGGGCCGAATGGCCTCTTCCTGCTCCTATCTTCTATGTTTCTATTTACCCGGCCTTGATGTGCAATCCCTTTCTCGTCACAATCCTGACACTGCCAAATGGGAGCCAGAGGCAGCCACAAAAGGTCAGCGATGGGCGATGTGGTCCCTGTCCTGGGTATCCCAGGGGGTCTAATTGGGGTGTCCACATTGAGTGAGCTTGTGCCTTGTTGCCAGAACAGTGGCAGCTGCTCTGTGTGGGGTAGATGCTCATTCTGTGCAGGCGAGCAGCTCTCTGTGAAGAGGCTGGAGTGCGGACACGGCCTCCAGGTGACAGCCACTGAGGGATGTGAGCCTGTGTTGGGAGCTTTGCAGCAATGTTATGTTGAGACAGGGTTTACACACAGGTTGTGTCAGGAAGCTGTCAGGGTCTCCTGGGCGAGTCCGGGATTCAGACACTCACACCGTCTGATCCCAATGGATCTCGGCAGTCCTGCGGAACGGGAGGAATCACGTGAGCTTTGGGAGTGGGTTAGCTGATAGTCTCACTGGTGAAGTTTTAACTCTGACAGGGGCTGCGTGCCAAAGATGATTTCATCTCCCACTGGTGTGTGTGTCCTTTGCCTGGAGTAATCTCTGCTAATCCCCCGCTCCAACTATTTTGACTAAACCAAATAAACTAAATTAAATAAACTGAGGGCCAAATTGAAAGGGCCTCTTTAAGGAACACTGACTCAAACTAAAACCACGAGCAACTGATACTAAAACATCAAGCTGAAAAGTGATTAAAAGGGTGGATAAAGCTCCAGTCACTGCGGTGCCCACCGGGCACGGAAAGCCTCAATGATGCCCGTGGACACCACACACTCCGTCTCCAGGGACACCTGGTTGTCGAGGCAAATTGAAAGGGGCAGCCCCTTAAAGCAACACTGCCTCAAACAAAAACATGGAACTTAAAGGATCAAACTGAATTGTGATTCACAGGGTGGATGAAGCGCTCCAGTGCCAGTGGTGCTCAGCAGGCACAGAACGCCCCAATGGTGCCCATGGACACCACATGCCCCCCCGCCAGGGACGTCCGGCCAGATTCACAATTTTCACACAGCGAGGGTGGAGATTCACTGTTTAAAACAGTGAGGAGGGAATTCACTGTTTAAAATCCGTGAGGTGGGAGCTTCACTGTTTAAAATTAGTGAGGAGGGAATTCTCTGTTTAAAATCAGTGAGGAGGGGAATTCACAGCTTAAAATCAGTGAGGATGGAGCTTCACTCGCCAACATTGAGGGCATTTAAAAGTTTATTGGATAAACATATGGATGATAATGGCATAGTGTAGGTTAGATGGCTTTTGTTTCGGTGCAACATCGTGGGCCGAAGGGCCTGTCCTGCGCTGTATTGTTCTATGTTCTATGTTCACTGTTTAAAATCAGTGAGGAGGGGAATTCACTGTTTAAAATCAGTGAGGAGGGAGATTCACTGTTTAAAATCAGTGAGGAGGGGAATTTACTGTTTAAAATCAGCGAGGAGGGAGACTCACTGTTTAAAATCAGTGAGGAGGGGAATTCACTGTTTAAAATCAGCGAGGAGGGAGACTCACTGTTTAAAATCAGTGAGGAGGGGAATTCACTGTTTAAAATCAGTGAGGAGGGAGAGTCACTGTTTAAAATCAGTGAGGAGGGTAATTCACTGTTTAAAATCAGTGAGGAGGGAGATTCACTGTTTAAAATCAGTGAGGAGGGAGATTCACAGTTCAAAATCAGAGAGGAGGGGAATTCACTGTTTAAAATCAGTGAGGAGGGCAGAAACGGCCCGACTGGTAAAAGAGATTCTACAAGTCAACAGGAGATATGCCGAGACTCAGGAGATAAGGGGCGAAATTGTCCCGAAACGGCGCCGTGTCCGCCGACTGGCGCCCAAAACGGCGCCAATGAGGCGGGCATCGTGCCGCCCCAAAGGTGCAGAATGCTCTGCATCTTTGGGGTCCGAGCCCCAACATTGAGGGGCTAGGCCGACGCCGGAGGAATTTGCGCCCCGCCAGCTGGCGGAAACGACCTTTGTTGCCCCGTCAGCTGGCATCTCGGGGCGGCGCATGCACGGGAGCGTCAGCGTCCGCTGACAGTTTCCCACGCATGCGCAGTGGAGGGAGTCTCTTCCGCCTCCGCCATGGTGGAGACCGTGGCAGAGGCGGAAGGGAAAGAGTGCCCCCACGGCACAGGCAGATCGGTGGGCCCCGATCGCGGGCCAGGCCACCGTGGGGGCACCCCCCGGGGCCAGATCGCCCCGCGCCCCCCCCCAGGACCCCGGAGCCCGCCCACGCCGCCTGGTCCCGCCGTTCAAAGGTGGTTTAATCCACGCCGGCGGGACAGGCAATTTATCGGCGGGACTTCGGCCCATCCATGCCGGAGAATCGAGCGATGGGGGCCCGCCAACTGGCGCGGCCCGATTCCCGTCCCGCCGAATATCCGGTACCGGCGGGGGCGGGATTCACGGCAGCCCCCGGCGATTCTCCAACCCGGCAGGGGGTCGGACAATGATGCCCCTGTCTTTTAAGGGAACGGCGGAGGCTACAGGCGGAGCTCTGATTGTTAACCACAGGGAAGGCAGTGGAACAGCTCAGAAAGACGAGGGGGGGCGATTTACGAGCATGGTGAGAAGGCCGGCAGGATGCTTGAACAGCAGCTCCGAAAGAGGAGGCAGCTAGAGAAATAGGGAAAGTTCTTGACGGGGATGGGAACTTGGTTGGGGATTCGGCAGGGATGAGTAAGGCGTTTAGGGATTTCTACAGCAGGCTGTACAGGTCGGAACCCCCCATGGGGCCGGAGAGGATGAGTCACTTCCTGGAGGGGCTGACTTTCCCGAAGGTGGACGGGGAGCTGGTAGAAGGACTGGGGGCGCCGATCGGGTTGGAAGAGATAGTGGAGGGCTTGAATGCCATGCAGTCAGGTAAGGCCCCGGGACCGGACGGGTACCCAGCGGAGTTCTATAAAAAGTTCTCCAGGATATTGGGGCCGGTGCTGTGAAGGTGTTTACTGAGGCAAGGGAAAGAGGGGTTCTGTCCCAGACAATGTCACAGGCCACGATTTTGCTTATCCTGAAACGGGACAAAAACCTGGAGCTATGTGGGTCCGACAGGCCGAGATCCCTGTTGAATGTAGATGGCAAACCGTTGGCCAAAATTTTGTCCTCCAGGATTGAGGGTTGAATACCGAACGATATTGTAGTGGATCAGACCGTGTTCGTTAAGGGGAGGCAACTGGTGGCCAATGTAAGAAGGATGTTGAATGTGATCATGATGCCCCCGGAAAGTAGGGAGATGGTGGGAGTGGTTGAAGTGTTGGGTACTCTGCTACACAGGCGAACCAACACGGTTGCGAATGGTACAACGCAGTTTTATTTCAAACATCTATTTACACTGGTAAACTGTTTACTGAGGTTCGATCATGACCCTTTGATTCTGTGGACCTATTCCTAATGCTATTGTGTAGTGGCACTCAGCACATGGTGGATGTCTGAGTGGCTTGTAATGAGCTCTGTGCCCTGAGCCGCCTCCTGCTCGAGTGACCAGGAAGTGTCGAGTTCCCTGTTTTGTACTGTGTATGCTCTTGTCTGTGATTGGCTGTTGTGTTGTGTGTGTTGATTGGTCCGTTGATCTATCCATCAGTATGTATGTATGTATGTGCTATGATGTTTACCTGAATATCATGACATCCCCCTTTTTTACAAGAACATGTGCCTACGTGGTCATAAATAGAGATGTGTACTGAGTGTACAAAGAACAAAGAACAAAGAAATGTACAGCACAGGAACGGGCCCTTCGGCCCGCCAAGCCCGTGCCGACCATGCTGCCCGACTAAACTACAATCGTCTACACTTCCTGGGTCTGTATCCCTCTATTCCCATCCTATTCATGCATTTGTCAAGATGCCCCTTCAACGTCACTATCGTCCCTGCTTCCACCACCTCCTCCGGTAGCGAGTTCCAGGCACCCACTACCCTCTGTGTAAAAAACTTGCCTCGTACATCTACTCTAAACCTTGCCACTCTCACCTTAAACCTATGCCCCCTAGTAATTGACCCCTCTACCCTGG
Organism: Scyliorhinus torazame; assembly: GCF_047496885.1. Lineage (NCBI taxonomy): Eukaryota > Metazoa > Chordata > Chondrichthyes > Carcharhiniformes > Scyliorhinidae > Scyliorhinus > Scyliorhinus torazame. Next base: position 57,285 of record NW_027308451.1, read on the forward strand.
GGAAAAGCCTCTGACTATCCACTCTGTCTATGCCCCTCATAATTTTGTAGACCTCTATCAGGTCGCCCCTCAACCTCCGTCGTTCCAGTGAGAACAAACCGAGTTTATTCAACAGCTCCTCATAGCTAATGCGTTCCATACCAGGCAACATTCTGGTAAATCTCTTCTGCACCCTTTCTAAAGCCTCCACATCCTTCTGGTAGTATGGCGACCAGAATTGAACACTATACTCCAAGTGTGGCCTAACTAAGGTTCTATACAGCTGCAACATGACTTGCCAATTCTTATACTTAATGCCCCGGCCAATGAAGGCAAGCATGCCGTATGCCTTCTTGACTACCTTCTCCACCTGTGTTGCCCCTTTCAGTGACCTGTGGACCTGTACACCTAGATCTCTCTCACACATTGTAGCTAAATGTGTGTGTGTGCAATATTTACAGCATGTACATGAGGCTAAACTATATACAAGGGGCGATGTCGGGTGCGACATAACAACAAGGTTGTACCATAAACAAAGAACGGGGCAATGTGGAACGACAAAACAAATTCCTGTAACGATAAGAACAGAAACATATTAATACAGTGGGAGTATGCGTTCAATGTACAAGCAGTCTCATAAGTCCAGTCTAGTAGGTGGGCGATGAATTCGGGTTGACCGCCACAAGGGTAGGTCTGGAACCATCGGCTGAGGAATGGGCCTGGCCACTGGCGACGATGGAAGGGGCATGGTGGGAGGCAGCTCCACAAAGTCGATATCAGGAACATCAGGAGGGCGCGATGTCGGTGTCAGGTCCCGTAGTGAGCGTGGAAGTAGGGGAAGAGCCCGGCGATTGCGCCTACGAAATGAAATGAAATGAAAATGAAAATCACTTATTGTCACGGGTAAACTTCAATGAAGTTACTATGAAAAGCCCCTAGTCGCCACATTCCGGCGCCTGTTCGGGGATGCTGGTATGGGAATTGAACCGTGCTGCTGGCCTGCCTTGGTCTGCTTAAAAGCCAGCGATTTAGCCCAGTGAGCTAAACCAGCCGAATGGATCCACCAGGCATGCAAACCAGGAACGAGCGGGGAGCCACGCGTCGGAGAACTTCGGCAGGTGCTGACCAGCCACCTTCTGGTAGGTGGATGCGGACTTCGTCTCCAGGGGCCAGGGCGGGAAGATCAGTTGCCTGTGTGTCATATGCCCTCTTCTGGCGACCGCGCTGCTGTTGCATTCTGTGTAGTACCGGAGCATGGTTGGTCGTGGGTGCCAGAATGGTAGGCACAGTGGTCCTGAGGGTGCGACCCATCAACAGCTGGGCTGGTGAGAGGCCAGTGGCTAGTGGGGCCAAGCGATAGGCCAGCAGGGCTAGGCAGAAACCCAATACGGCAGCAGCAGCCTTGCAGAGGAGCCACTTGACAATGTGAACGCCCTTCTCCGCCTTTCCATTGGACTGGGGATGCAGAGGGCTGGACGTCACGTGTGTGAAACCATACGAGGCGGCAAAAGATGACCATTCCTGGCTGGCGAAACAGGGCCCATTGTCCGACATGACAGTCATCGGAATGCCGTGGTGTGCGAAGGTGTCTTTGCAGGCCCTTATGACAGCGGACCATGTCAAATCGTGCAGGTGTCTGACCTCTGGATAGTTGGAAAAGTAGTCGATGATGACGACATAGTCCCTGCCGAGCGTGTGAAAGAGGTCCACACCCACCTTCGCCCAGGGGGCTGTCACCAGCTCATGGGGCAGAAGCGTCTCAGGAGGTTGCGCCGGTTGAAACCTTTGGCAGGTGGGGCAGTTGAGCACCATATTGCCAATGTCATCACTGATGCCCGGCCAGTATACCGCCTCCCGGGCCCTCCATCTGCACTTCTCGACCCCCAGGTGGCCTTCGTGTAGTTGGTCGAGGACCAGCTTGTGCATGCTGTGTGGAATCACAATCCGGTCCAGCTTCAGAAGGACACCATCAATGACGGTCAAGTTGTCTCGGACATTGTAGAACTGCGGGCACTGCCCTCTGAGCCACCCTCCCGTCATGTGGCGCATCACACGTTGTAGAAGGGGGTCAGCAGCAGTCTCTCGGTGAATACGGGCCACACTGGAGTCGTCAGCTGGCAGATTTGCAGATGTAAAAGCCACCTGCGCCTCGACCTGACAGACGAACCCCTCCGAATCTGGCGGTGTGCTCACTGCTCTAGACAGGGCATCCGCAATGATGAGGTCCTTACCCGGGGTGTAGACCAGTTGGAAGTAATACCTCCTAAGTTTAAGTAGGATGCGCTGGAGGCGAGGGGTCATCTCGTTCAGGTCCTTATTTATGATGCTGACCAGGGGGCGGTGGTCAGTTTCAATGGTAAGCCGGGGGAGACCATACACATAGTCATGGAACTTGTCCAACCCGGTTAGCAAGCCCAGGCACTCCTTTTCGATCTGCGCGTAGTGTTGTTCTGTGGGGGTCATGCCCGCGAGGCATAGGCGACCGGGGCCCATGACGCAGTGTCATCCCGCTGTAGGAGCACCGCCCCAATGCCGGACTGGCTGGCATCCGTCGAGATTTTAGTGGCACGAGATGTGTCGAAAAACGCCAATACCGGTGCTGTGGTGAGCTTGAGTTTGAGCTCCTCCCATTCCTGCTGGTGCGTGTGTAGCCACTGGAACTCCGTGGACTTCTTGACGAGGTGGCGCAGCGCTGTCGTGTGGGAGGCAAGGTTGGGAATGAACTTCCCCAGGAAGTTGACCATGCCTAGGAAGCGTAGCACTGCTTTCTTGTCTGCCGGCTGCAGCATGGCTGTAATGGCGCTCACCTTGTCTGCATCCGGACGGAACCCTGACCGGGAAATGTGGTCCCCCAGGAACCTCAGCTCGGTTTGGCCGAAAGAACACTTGGCTCGGTTGAGGCGCAGGCCGTTTTCGCGTATGCGCGCTGTGGTAGTATGTATTGGGGGTCATGTGGGACTGGAAGCCCTAATGTCATTGGCTGACAGATCCCGGGTCCTGGTTGGCCGTTGACCTCATACTCCGCCCTGAAGGCGAAGTATAAGAAGCCGGTGCCTTCCCCCGCATGCCAGTTTACTATCGGGCTGCTGGGGAACAGACACGCTTAATAAAGCCTCATCGACTTCACTCTGTTTGTCTCACGGAGTCTTTGTGCGCCACAATTTATTAAGCGTGCCTAAAAAGGACTATGGAGCTCAGGATCATTCCAGAATGCCTGAGGATCAGCCCCCACGCAGTGAATGCAGCAGCAGCCTTCAAACACTGGCAGACTTGCTTTGAGGCCTACATCACATCGACCACAGGCAGAGTCTCAGATGAACAAAAACTGCAGGTCCTGCACTCGAGGGTGAGCACGGAGATTTTCACCCTCATTGAAGACACCCGCGATTTCCAGACGGCGTTCGCAGCACTGAGAAGTCTCTACGTTCGCCCAGTTAACCAAATCTACGCTCGCTATCAGCTCGCGACGAGACGGCAAGCTCCCGGAGAATCGATGGACGAGTTCTACGCCGCGCTGCTGATTTTGGGACGAGCCTGCAGCTGCCCGTCTGTGAACGCGAACGAACACACGGACATGTTAATGCGCGATGCTTTTGTTGCAGGTATACAATCCTCCCAAATCCGCCAAAGACTTCTAGAAAAAGAGTCACTCGGACTCTCAGAGGCACGGGCCCTGGCAGCCTCGCTGGACGTAGCCGCGCGTAATACCCGCGCCTACGGCCCCGACCGCGCGGCAGGCCATTGGGCCCCGTACGTACCCGCCGCGGCAAACCCCCTACCCCCCCCCCCCGGACACCCCACAGGCTTGCGCAGTCCAAACGCCGAGTCGCACCGGGGGCGCCCGCTGTTATTTCTGCGGCCAGGCGAAGCACCCCCGACAACGCTGTCCGGCCCGCGCAGCCATCTGCAAAAGCTGCGGGAAAAAGGGCCATTATGCGGTGGTGTGCCGGTCCCGCGTGGTCGCCGCCGTCCCGGGGCCACAGGGAGCCCTACAGGCAGTCTATGCCTCCCAACCCCCCCAGCACGCCATGTGCGACCCCCAGGCGCCGCCATTTTGGGTCCCAACCACCGCGGCCCCGGGAGAACTGGGAGCCCTGCACGCCGCCTACGCTCCCCAACCCCCCTCCCCGCAGCCCACGTATGACCCGCCGCCGGCGCTCCCGATTTGGGTGCCAGCCAACACTCTCCACGGAGAGGAAGGGGTTTTCCGTATCCCGAACGCCACCCTCACCCCCGTCCCGCGCCCCACGCCTGACCCGCCGGCGCCACCTACCTTGACCCCGACCACCGCTGTCCCCGGTGAGGGAGCTCCGCGCGGTGCCAGCGCTCGCGGCCCCACGACTGACCCGCCGACCTGGGCCCTCGCCCCCGTCCCGCGCCCCACGCCTGACCCGCCGACCTGGTCCCTCACCCCCGTCCCGCGCCCCACGCCTGACCCGCCGGAGCCGCCGACCTGGGCCCTCGCCCCCGTCCCGCGCCCCACGCCCGACCCGCCGACCTGGTCCCTCACCCCCGTCCCGCGCCCCACGCCTGACCCGCCGGCAATACAACTCACCTGGACCCCGACCTCCGTCCCCGGCGAGGGACCTCCTCACTGTCCCAGCGCTCGCACTGACCTGCCGGTCCCCAGCGAGGGAGCTCCGCGCGGTCCTAGCGCCCGCGGCCCTGGAGCTCGCACCAAAGGAACTCCGCGCGGTCCTAGCGCCCGCGGCCCGGAAACTCCGCGCGGTCCTAGCGCCCCCCAGACCCCCCAGCACTCAATGTACGACCCGCAGACGCCGCCATTTTGGGTCCCGACCACCACGAGGGGAGGAGGGGCCCCGCCATCTTGGACCGCCCCCGACCTGTACGACGCATGGGGGCGGCCATTTTGCCCACCCCCGACGCCATCTTGTGACCCCTCATCTACGGGCGAGGTATGGGGGCGGCCATTTTATCCATCCCCGACGTCCTCTTGGACGGCAACAACGGACCCCACCCCACTACTACAACCACGGCTCGCTTCGGTTACGCTCGATCAGGCTCGGCCCCGGACTCTCCAGACGACGACGACAACGGTCCTAATTAACGGCCACGAGACGCCATGCCTAGTCGACTCCGGGAGCACGGAAAGTTTTATACATCCCGACACGGTAAGACGCTGTTCCTTAACTACCTACCCCAGCGCACAAAAGATTTGCCTAGCCGCAGGATCCCACTCCGTACAGATCCAGGGATTCTGCATAGTTACCCTAACGGTACAGGGGAGGGAATTCAAAAACTACAAACTTAACGTCCTTCCCCAACTCTGTGCCCCCACCTTGCTGGGCTTAGATTTTCAATGTAACCTACAGAGCCTTACGTTTAAATTCGGCGGCCCCATACCCCCACTCACTATCTGCGGCCTCGCCACCCTCAAGGTGCAACCCCCGTCCTTGTTTGCGAACCTCACCCCGGATTGCAAACCCGTCGCCACTAGGAGCAGACGGTACAGCGCCCAGGACCGGACCTTCATTCGCTCCGAAGTCCAGCGGCTACTAAAGGAGGGCATAATCCAGGCCAGCAATAGTCCCTGGAGAGCGCAGGTGGTAGTAGTGAAGACAGGGGAGAAGCAAAGGATGGTCATTGACTATAGCCAGACCATCAACAGGTACACACAACTAGACGCGTACCCTCTCCCCCGCATATCCGACATGGTCAATCGGATTGCCCAGTATAAAGTCTTCTCCACCGTGGACCTCAAGTCCGCCTACCATCAGCTCCCCATCCGCCCAAGTGACCGCAAGTACACAGCCTTCGAGGCAGACGGGCGATTATACCACTTCCTAAGGGTCCCTTTTGGCGTCACAAACGGCGTCTCGGTCTTCCAACGGGAAATGGACCGAATGGTTGATCAACATGGGTTACGGGCCACGTTCCCGTACCTCGACAATGTAACCATCTGCGGCCACGATCAGCAGGACCACGACGCCAACCTCCAAAAATTCCTCCAGACTGCCAAAGCCTTGAACCTCACGTACAATGAGGACAAGTGCGTTTTTAGCACCGATCGGCTAGCCATTCTGGGCTACATAGTGCGCAATGGGATAATAGGCCCCGACCCCGAACGTATGCGCGCACTCATGGAATTTCCCCTCCCGCACTGCCCAAAAGCCCTGAAACGCTGCTTGGGGTTCTTTTCATACTACGCCCAGTGGGTCCCCCAGTACGCAGACAAGGCCCGCCCCCTAATACAGACCACGGCTTTCCCGCTGTCGACAGAGGCTTGCCAGGCTTTCAGCCGCATCAAAGCGGACATCGCAAAGGCCACGATGCGCGCCATCGACGAGTCCCTCCCCTTCCAGGTCGAGAGCGACGCCTCTGACGTAGCTCTCGCGGCTACCCTTAACCAAGCGGGCAGACCCGTGGCCTTTTTCTCCCGAACCCTCCACGCCTCAGAAATCCGCCACTCCTCAGTGGAAAAGGAAGCCCAAGCCATAGTGGAGGCTGTGCGACATTGGAGGCATTACCTGGCCGGCAGGAGATTCACTCTCCTCACTGACCAACGGTCGGTTGCCTTCATGTTCGATAATGCACAGCGGGGCAAGATCAAGAACGACAAGATCTTGCGGTGGAGGATCGAACTCTCCACCTTCAACTATGAGATCTTGTACCGGCCCGGAAAGCTGAACGAGCCGTCTGATGCCCTATCCCGCGGGACATGTGCCAACGCACAAATTGACCGCCTCCAAGCCCTCCACGAGGACCTCTGCCACCCGGGGGTCACTCGGTTTTACCACTTCATCAAGTCCCGCAATCTCCCCTACTCCTTAGAGGAGGTCCGTACAGTCACAAGAGACTGCCACATCTGCGCAGAATGCAAACCGCATTTTTTCAGGCCAGATGGAGCGCACCTGATTAAGGCTTCTCGTCCCTTTGAACGCCTCAGTCTCGATTTCAAAGGGCCCCTCCCCTCCACCGACCGCAACGCGTATTTCCTTAATGTAGTGGACGAATACTCCCGCTTCCCTTTTGCCATTCCCTGCTCCGACATGACCGCGGCCACAGTCATTAAAGCCCTGAACAGCATATTCACACTGTTCGGTTACCCCGCATACGTCCACAGCGACAGGGGGTCCTCTTTCATGAGTGAAGAGCTGCGCCAGTTCCTGCTCAGCAAGGGTATAGCTTCAAGCAGGACGACCAGCTACAACCCCCGGGGGAACGGGCAAGTAGAAAGGGAGAACGGCACGGTCTGGAAGGCCGTCCTACTGGCTCTACGGTCCAGGGATCTCCCAGTTTCACGGTGGCAGGAGGTCCTCCCGGACGCTCTCCATTCCATCCGGTCGTTATTATGTACGAGCACTAATCAAACGCCTCACGAGCGTCTCCTTGTCTTCCCTAGGAGGTCCTCCTCTGGAACGTCGCTGCCGACCTGGCTGGCGGCCCCAGGACCCATCCTGCTCCGAAAGCACGTGCGGGCACATAAGGCGGACCCGTTGGTCGAAAGGGTTCACCTCCTCCACGCAAACCCCCAGTACGCCTACGTGGAGTACCCCGACGGCCGACAGGACACGGTCTCCCTGCGGGATCTGGCGCCCGCCGGCACCACGCACACCCCCCCGGCACCATCAACCCAACCGCCCCCCTTCCTGCCACCGCCGCACCCCGCGACCGCCCCCTTCCCAGGAGGATCAGCCCCCCTCCCCTTTGCACCGACAGCTAAAACCGTGCGGTTCCCGGAGGCGACAACGCTGGTACAAGCACCACCACCACCGCCGGGGCCGAGGCGATCGACACGGACGACCAGACCGCCCGACCGACTCGTGGCGTCGATGTAAAACAAAGATGGACTGTTCAATGAACATTTTGTTTTCATATATCCTCTGTAAATAGTTGTAACAGGACGATACTGTCCAATACGGTCCTACCATGTAACTGTTCTCTCCTCCCAGGACCAGTACTGTAAACCCTTACCACCATACGAAGCATCACCCCGCCGGGTTCATTTTTGACAAGGGGTGAATGTGGTAGTATGTATTGGGGGTCATGTGGGACTGGAAGCCCTAATGTCATTGGCTGACAGATCCCGGGTCCTGGTTGGCCGTTGACCTCATACTCCGCCCTGAAGGCGAAGTATAAGAAGCCGGTGCCTTCCCCCGCATGCCAGTTTACTATCGGGCTGCTGGGGAACAGACACGCTTAATAAAGCCTCATCGACTTCACTCTGTTTGTCTCACGGAGTCTTTGTGCGCCACACGCGCAAAGACGCGCTGGGGACGATAGATGTGCTCCTGTGGTGTGGTGGACCAGATGATGGCGTCGTCCACGTACACGCGCACCCCTTCGATGCCTTCCATCATCTGCTCCATGATCCTATGAAAGACATCGGATGCCGAGATGATGCCAAATGGCATCCGGTTGTCGCAGAACCTGCTGAAAGGGGTGTTGAAGGTGCACAGCTTTCGGCTGGACGGATCCAGTTGTATCTGCCAAAAACCCTTTGAGGCATCCAGTTTTGTGAAGATTTTAGCCCGGGCCATTTCACTCGTGATCTCTTCCCGTTTGGGTATGGGGTAGTGTTCCCTCATAATGTTGTTGTTGAGGTCTTTTGGATCAATGCAGATCCGGAGCTCGACGGAGGGCTTCTTAACACACACCATGGAGCTGGCCCATGGCGTGGGCTCCGTGACCCGGGATAGGACCCCTTGGTCCTGGAGATCCTGCAGCTGCTGCTTGAGGCGGTCTTTGAGTGGCGCTGGGACCCTGCGAGATGCGTGAATGACCGGGGTGGTGTCCAGTTTGAGCCGAATTCTGTAGGTGTAGGGCAGTGTTCCCATGCCCTCGAATGCCTCCTGGTTGTGGGCGAGGAGCGATTGGAGCTGTGCGCTGAACTCTGCATCCGGGAAGTCAGATGTGCGGTCTGGCGAGAGAGAGTGGACTCGTTGCATGAGGTGGAGAACCTTGCATGCCTATGCGCCGAGCAGGGAGTCCTTCGATGATCCGACTATCTCGAATGAGAGTGTGGCCGTGTGTGTTGTGTGTCACCTGGAGCTGGCAGGATCCCATAGCCGGGATAACGTCCCCGTTGTAGTCGACCATCCTGCAACGGGACGGCCGAATTGGTGGTCTGACCTTCATGGCGTAGAAGGCTGACCATGCTATGAGGTTGGCGGAGGTGCCAGTGTCCAGGCGGAATGTTATCGGTGATCGGTTGACCATTAGCGTGGCACACCATTCATCACCCGGATTGATCGTGTTAGCTGGCACCGGCTGGTGGGTCCTGGCTGGAGACATTCGGTTCCCATCAATGACCGCAACACGGAAGGCATCCCAGTCGTCTGTGTCACTGGTCTGGATATTGTCTGGGCACGGCTCGTAATAAGGAGGCCGAATGGTCCGCACGTCGCTGCGAGGTTGTCGGAGTTGGGGAACATTGACAGGTTGAGCTGCTCGACAGCAGGCAGCGTAGTGGCCCACCTTGCCATAGCGGAGGCATTGTCGGGTCCTTGCGGGACATTGCCGCTTTAAATGTGCGGCTCCACAGTTGCCGCACGTCGTGACGTCATGGCGTTTGCTGTGCCACTGCGCATGCGCAGTTTGGTCTTGCGTCGAGCGCGCCTGCGCATCACGTCCCTCAGTGTTGCCGTAGTTTTTGGCGCGCACGAGCACGGGAGTCCTCGAAAAGCGCACGAAATGGCCGCCCTCATCCAGGCCGCAGGCCGGGAGGAACTCGATCGCCTGGACCCGATCGGCCTCGTAGGGCGCCTGCCTCGCCGATCCGGCCTCATAGGACCCCTGCCGCGCCGATTCGGCCGCCTGAAATTGGGTATAGCGGCTAGTCGCGTTTTCCTGCAGGACACAGGCTTCGATTGCGGAGGCTAAGGTGAGGCCGTTTATTTTTAAGAGCTGCTGGTGTAGGGTGCCCGAGGTGACCCCAAAAACGACCTGGTCCCGAATCATGGAATCGGAGGTGGTGTCGTAACCGCAGGACTGCGCGAGGATGCGGAGGTGGGTCAGGAATGACTGAAAGGGCTCATCCTTACCTTGCAGGCGCTGCTGGAAGAGATACCTCTCGAAGCTCTCGTTGACCTCGACGTTGAAGTGTTGGTCGAGTTTGAGAAGGACCGTCTTGTACTTGGTCTTGTCCTCGCCTTCCGCGAACACCAGGGAATTGTAGACATGGATGGCGTGTTGACCTGCGGTGGTGAGGAGGATGGCGATCTTTCTGGTGTCCGAGGCACTTTCCTTTTCACTGGCTTCCAGAAAGAGCTGGAAGTGCTGTTTGAACAGCTTCCAATTAACGCCGAGGTTTCCAGCGACTTGCAGCGGCTGCGGTGTGTTGACGGTGTCCGTGGCGCAGGATGGCAGATTCCGGAGGATTTGTAGGTAGGTACCAAAGTCACTCCTGGTACTATGAAGTGTTGGGTACTCTGCTACACAGACAAACCAACACGGTTGCGAATGGTACAACGCAGTTTTATTTCAAACATCTATTTACACTGGTAAACTGTTTACTGAGGTTCGATCATGACCCTTGATTCTGTGGACCTATTCCTAATGCTATCGTGTCGTGACACTCAGCACATGGTGGATGTCTGAGTGGCTGCAATGAGCTCTGTGCCCTGAGACGGCTCCTGCTCGAGTGCCCAGGAAGTGTCGAGTTCCCTGTTTTGTACTGTGTATGCTCTTGTCTGTGATTGGCTGTCGTGTTGTGTGTGTTGATTGGTCCGTTGATCTGTCCATCAGTATGTATGTATGTATGTGCTATGATGTTTGCCTGAATATCAGACAGTGGTCGCGATGGATGCGGAGAAAGCTTTTGACGGAGTTGAATGGGATTATTTATGGGAGGTTCGGATTTGGGAGGGGCATTGTTGACTGGGTCAGGTTCCTGTGGTGAGTGTGCGGGCGAACAGGTTGACTTTGGACAATTTTAGGCTGCACCGGGGGACGAGACAGGGATGACCCTCTCCCCACTGCTGTTTGCGCTGGCTATGGGGCCACTGGCAATTGCTCTGAGAGCCTCAAGGGGCTGGAAGGGGCTGGTTCAGGGGGGGGGGGGGGGGGGAGGGGCTGGATCAGCGGGGGGAGGGGGGGAAGGGGCTGGTTCAGCGGGGGGGAGGGGGGGAGCACAGACTCTCGTTTTATTCGGATGACTCGCTCCTGTATGTTTCAGATCCAATTGAGGGGATGGAAGAAATCATGGGAATTTTAGGAGAATTTGGCCGGTTCTCGGGGTATAAGCTTAATACCAGCCTCCCCGAACAGGCGCCGGAATGTGGCGACTAGGGGCTTTTCACAGTAACTTCATTGAAGCCTACTTGTGACAATAAGCGATTTTCATTTTCATTGTGATATGGGGAAGAGCGCGATGTTTGCGGTCCAGGCGAGGGGTCAGGAGAGGCGACTGGGGAGCTGCCGTTTCGATTGCTCGGGGACAGTTTCAGGTACCTGGGTATTCAAGTAGCGCGGGATTGGGACCGGCTACAGAAATTCAACTTGGCCCGGTTGGTAGATCAGATGAAAGATGATTTCCGGAGATGGGATGCGCTCCCGTTGTCTCTCGCTGGGAGAGTCCAAACGGTGAAAGTGACGGTCCTCCCGAGATTCCTGTTTGTATTTCAATGTCTCCCCATCTTTATTCCGCGGTCCTTTTTTAAGCGGGTGAATGAAGTTATTGCGGGCTTTGTGTGTGGAGGCAAGTCCCCGCGAGTGAGCAGGGTACTGCTTGAGCGGAGTCACGAGAGGGCGGGCTGGCGCTGTTCAACTTTAGCAATTATTACTGGGCGGCTAACATAGCCATGATTAGGAAGTGGCTGGTGTGAGGGGGGTCGGCATGGGTGCGTATGGCGGCAGCTTCATGCAAGGGCACAAGTTTGGGGGCGTTGGTAACTGCGCCTCTGCCGTTCCCGCCGGCGCGGCACTCCACCAGCCCCGGGGTGGTGGCAGACCTGAGAGTCTGGGGGCAATGGTGGAGATATGTGGGAGCAGTGGGAGCATCGGTATGGTCCCCAATCTGCGATAATCACCGGTTTGCCCTGGGGAGTATGGATGGGGGGTTCCGAATATGGCAGAGAGCGGGGATTGAGAGGATTGGGGACTTGTTTGTAGAGGGGAGTATGAGGGCGCTGGAGGAGAAGTTTGCATTGGTGGTGGGAAACAAATTTAGATACTTGTAGGTTTGAGACTTTCTGCGTAGGCAGGTATCAACCTTCCCACTCCTGCTGCTCAGGGGGATTCAGGACAGGGTAGTTTCCAGAGGGTGGGTAGGAGAAGGGAGCGTCTCGGACATTTACAAGGAACGTCTGGGATCAGAGGAGAAGCAGACCGAGGAGCTGAAGCGCAAGTGGGAGGAGGAGCTGGGGGGAGAGATAGAGGAGGGCCTTTGGGCAGACGCGTTGAGTAGAGTCAACGCGACCGCAACTTGTGCCAGGCTCAGCCTGATTCAATTCAAGGTCATTCACCGGGCCCACATGACAGCGGCCCGGATGAGCTGATTCTTTGGGTTGGAAGGTGTGCAAAATGTGCGGGAGGACCAGCGAACCATGTCCTGGGCATGTACAAAGCTTAGGGGATTTTGGCAGGGGTTTGCTGATGTCATGTCCAAGGTATTAAAGCAAGGGTGGCATTGAGTCCAGAGGTGGCGATTTTCGGGGTGTCGCAGGATCCGGGAATCCAGGAGGAGAAAGAGGCCGACGTTCTGGCCTTTGCTTCCCTGGTAGCCCGGAGACGGATACTATTAGCTTGGAGGGACTCAAGGCCCCCGAAGTCGGAGACCTGGCTAACGGACATGGCTAGCTTTCTCTGTTTGGAGAAAATCAAGTTCGCCTTGAGAGGGTCACTGTTAGGGTTCTCCCGGAGGTGGCAACCGTTCATCAACTTCTTCGCGAAAAATTAATCCTCAGCAGGCGGGGGGAGGGGGGGTCGAGGTTAGTGTAGATTATGGGGTTAATTAGTGGTGAGACCTGTTGGGGAGGGAGGTGGTATTCTCATGTACATTGTTTATATTGCTGCTGTTAAATGCCCAACTGATTTAGAAGAAAATCTGTGAGGAGGGGAATTCACTGTTTAAAATCAGGAAGCGGGGAGATTCAATGTTTAAAAGCAGTGAGGAGGGAGCTTCACTGATTAAAATCAGTGAGGAGGGAGCTTCACTGATTAAAATCAGTGAGGAGGGAGCTTCACTGTTTAAAATCAGCGAGGATGGAGATTCACTGTTGAAAATCAGTGAGGAGGGAGCTTCACTGTTTAAAATCAGTGAGGAGGGAGCTTCACTGGTTAAAAACAGTGAGGAGGGAGATTCACAGTTTAAAATCAGTGAGGTGGGAGGGTCACTGTTTAAAATCAGTGAGGAGGGAGATTCACTGTTTAAAATCAGTGAGGAGGGGAATTCACTGTTCAAAATCAGTGATGTGGGTGATTCACTGTTTAAAATCAGTGAGGAGGAAGGATCGCTGATTAAAATCAGTGAGGAGGGAGATTCACTGTTTAAAATCAGCGATGATGGAGATTCACTGTTGAAAATCAGTGAGGAGGGAGCTTCAATGTTTAAAATCAGTGAGGAGGGAGCTTCACTGGTTAAAAACAGTGAGGAGGGAGATTCACAGTTTAAAATCAGTGAGGTGGGAGGGTCACTGTTTAAAATCAGTGAGGAGGGAGATTCACTGTGTAAAATCAGTGAGGAGGGGAATTCACTGTTTAAAATCAATGAGGAGGGAGGGTCACTGATTAAAATCAGTGAGGAGGGAGATTCACTGTTCAAAATCAGTGAGGAGGGAGCTTCACTGTTCAAAATCAGTGCAGAGAGAGCTTCACTGTCGAAAATCAGCGAGGAGGGGGCATCACTATTTCCAATTAGTGAGGAGGGAGATTCACTGTTTAAAATCAGTGAGGAGGGAGATTCACTGTATAAAATCAGTGAGGAGGGAGAATCACCGTTTAAAATCAGTGAGGAGGGAGATTCACTGTTTAAAATCAGTGAGGAGGAAGGGTCGCAGATTAAAATCAGTGAGGAGGGAGATTCACTGTTTAAAATCAGTGAGGAGGAAGGGTCGCAGATTAAAATCAGTGAGGAGGGAGATTCACTGTTTAAAATCAGTGAGGAGGGAGATTCACTGTTTGAAATCAGTGCAGAGAGAGCTTCATTGTCGAAATTCAGCGAGGAGGGAGCGTCAATGTTTAAAATCAGTGCAGAGAGAGCTTCACTGTCGAAAATCAGCGAGAAGGGAGATTCACTGTTTAAAACCAGTGAGGAGGGAGCTTCACTGTTTAAAATCAGCGAGGAGGGAGATTCACTGTTTAAAATCAATGAGGAGGGAGGGTCACTGATTAAAATCAGTGAGGAGGGAGATTCACTGTGTAGAATCAGTGAGGAGGGAGCTTCACTGTTTAAAATCAGCGAGGAGGGAGCATCACTGTTTCAAATTAGTGAGGAGGAAGGGTCGCAGATTAAAATCAGTGAGGAGGGAGATTCACTGTTTAAAATCAGTGAGGAGGGAGATTCACTGTTTGAAATCAGTGCAGAGGGAGCTTCACTGGTTAAAAACAGTGAGGAGGGAGATTCACAGTTTAAAATCAGTGAGGTGGGAGGGTCACTGTTTAAAATCAGTGAGGAGGGAGATTCACTGTATAAAATCAGTGAGGAGGGGAATTCACTGTTTAAAATCAATGAGGAGGGAGGGTCACTGATTAAAATCAGTGAGGAGGGAGATTCACTGTTTAAAATCAGTGAGGAGGGAGCTTCACTGTTCAAAATCAGTGCCGAGAGAGCTTCACTGTCGAAAATCAGCGAGGAGGGCGCATCACTGTTTCAAATTTGTGAGGAGGGAGATTCACTGTTTAAAATCAGTGAGGAGGGAGATTCACTGTTTAAAATCAGTGAGGAGGGAGAATCACCATTTAAAATCAGTGAGGAGGGAGATTCACTGTTTAAAATCAGTGAGGAGGAAGGGTCGCAGATTAAAATCAGTGAGGAGGGAGATTCACTGTTTAAAATCAGTGAGGAGGGAGATTCACTGTTTAAAATCAATGCAGAGAGAGCTTCACTGTCGAAATTCAGCGAGGAGGGAGCGTCAATGTTTAAAATCAGTACAGAGAGAGCTTCACTGTCGAAAATCAGCGAGGAGGGAAATTCACTGTTTAAAATCAGTGAGGAGGGAGGTTCAATGTTTAAAATCAGTGAGGCGGGAGCTTCACTGATTAAAATCAGTGCAGAGAGAGCTTCACTGTTGAAAATCAGCGAGGAGGGAAATTCACTGTTTAAAATCAGTGAGGAGGGAGCTTCACTGTTTAAAATCAGTGCAGAGAGAGCTTCACTGTCGAAAATCAGCAAGCAGGGAGATTCACTGTTTAAAATCAGCGAGGAGGGAGATTCACTGTTTAAACTCAATGAGGAGGGAGGGTCACTGATTAAAATCAGTGAGGAGGGAGATTCACTGTGTAGAATCAGTGAGGAGGGGGCTTCACTGTTAAAAATCAGCGCAGAGAGAGCTTCACTGTCGAAAATCAGCGAGGAGGGAGCATCACTGTTTCAAATTAGTGAGGAGGGAGATTCACTGTTTAAAATCAGTGAGGAGGGAGATTCACTGTTTAAAATCAGTGAGGAGGGAGAATCACCGTTTAAAATCAGTGAGGAGGGAGGGTCACTGTTTAAAATCAGTGAGGAGTGAGATTCACTGTTTAATATCAGTGAGGATGGGAATTCACTGTATAAAATCAGCGAGGGTGGAGGGTCACTGATTAAAATCAATGAGGAGAGAGATTCATTGTTTCAAATTCGTGAGGAGGGAGATTCACTGTTGAAAATCAGTGAGGAGGGAGAATCACTGTTGAAAATCAGCGAGGAGGGAGATTCACTGTTTAAAATCAGTGAGGAGGAAGGGTCACTGATTAAAATCAGTGAGGAGGGAGATTCACTGTTTAAAATCAGTGAGGAGGCAGCTTCACTGTTTAAAATCAGTGCAGAGAGAACTTCACTGTCGAAATTCAGCGAGGAGGGAGCGTCACAGTTTAAAATAAGTGCAGAGAGAGCTTCACTGTCTCAAATTCGTGAGGAGGGAGATTCACTGTTTAAAATCAGTGAGGAGGGAGATTCGATGTTTAAAATCAGTGAGGCCCGGGCTTCACTGATTAAAATCAGTGCAGAGGGAGCTTCACTGTTGAAAATCAGCGAGGAGGGAAATTCACTTTTTAAAATCAGTGAGGAGGGAGCTTCACTGTTTAATATCAGTGAGGAGGGAGCTTCACTGATTAAAATCAGTGAGGAGGGAGGGTCAATGTTTAAAATCAGTGAGGAATGAGATTCACTGTTTAAAATCAGTGAGGAGGGGAATTCACTGTTTAAAATCAGTGAGGAGGGAGGATCACTGATTAAAATCAATGAGGAGGGCGATTCACTGTTTAAAATTAGTGCAGAGAGAGCTTCACTGTCGAAAATTAGCGAAGAGGGAGCATCACTGTTTCAAATTAGTGAGGAGGGAGATTCACTGTTGAAAATCAGTGAGGAGGGAGATTCACTGTTTAAAATCAGTGAGGAGGGAGCTTCACTGTTTAAAATCAATGCAGTGAGAGCTTCACTGTCGAAAATCAGCGAGGAGGGAGCGTCACTGTTTAAAATCAGTGCAGAGAGAGCTTCACTGTTGAAAATCAGCGAGGAGGGAAATTCACTGTTTAAAATCAGTGAGGAGGGAGCTTCACTGATTAAAATCAGTGAGGAGGGAGATTCACTGTTTAAAATCAGTGAGGAGGGAGGGTCTTAAATTCAAATCAGTGAGGAGGGAGATTCTCTGTTTTAAATCAGTGAGGAGGGAGCTTCACTGTTTAAAATCAATGCAGAGAGAACTTCACCATCGAAAATCAGCGAGGAGGGAGCGTCACTGTTTAAAATCAGTGCAGAGAGAGCTTCACTGTTGAAAATCAGCGAGGAGGGAGATTCACTGTTTAAAATCAGTGAGGACGGAGGGTCACTGTTTAAAATCAGTGAGGAGTGAAATTCACTGTATAAAATCAGTGAGGAGGGGAATTCACTGTTTAAAATCAGTGAGGAGGGAGGGTCACTGATTAAAATCAATGAGGAGGGAGAATCACTGTTTAAAATCAGTGCAGAGAGAGCTTCACTGTTGAAAATCAGCGAGGAGGGAGCATCACTGTTTCAAATTAGTAAGGAGGGAGATTCACTGTTGAAAATCAGTGAGGAGGGAGATTCACAGTTTTGAATCAGTGAGGAGCGAGAATCACTGTTTAAAATCAGTGAGGAGGGAAATTCACTGTTTACAATCAGTGAGGAGGGAGGGTCTTAAATTCAAATCAGTGAGGATGGAGATTCACTGTTGAAAATCAGTGAGGATGGAGATTTACTGTTGAAAATCAGTGAGGAGGGAGATTCACCGTTTTAAATCAGTGAGAAGGGAGAATCGCTGTTTAAAATCATTGAGGAGGGAAATTCACTGTTTGAAATCAGTGCAGAGAGAGCTTCACTGTCGAAATTCAGCGAAGAGGGAGCGTCACTGTTTAAAATCAGTACAGAGAGATCTTCACTGTCGAAAATCAGCGAGGAGGGAAATTCACTGTTTAAAATCAGTGAGGAGGGAGATTCAATGTTTAAAATCAGTGAGGCGGGAGCTTCACTGTTTAAAATCAGTGCAGAGAGATCTTCACTGTCGAAATTAAGCGAGGAGGGAGCGTCACTGTTTAAAATCAGTACAGAGAGAGCTTCACTGTCGAAAATCAGCGAGGAGGGAAATTCACTGTTTACAATCAGTGAGGAGGGAGATTCAATGTTTAAAATCAGTGAGGCGGGAGCTTCACTGATTAAAATCAGTGCAGAGAGAGCTTCACTGTTGAAAATAAGCGAGGAGGGAAATTCACTGTTTAAAATCAGTGAGGAGGGAGCTTCACTGTTTAAAATCAGTGCAGAGAGAGCTTCACTGTCGAAAATCAGCGAGGAGGGAGATTCACTGTTTAAAATTAGCGAGGAGGGAGATTCACTGTTTAAAATCAATGAGGAGGGAGGGTCACTGATTAAAATCAGTGAGGAGGGAGATTCACTGTGTAGAAGCAGTGAGGAGGGAGCTTCACTGTTTAAAATCAGCGCAGAGAGAGCTTCACTGTCGAAAATCAGCGAGGAGGGAGCATCACTGTTTCAAATTAGTGAGGCGGGAGCTTCACTGATTAAAATCAGTGCAGAGAGAGCTTCACTGTTGAAAATAAGCGAGGAGGGAAATTCACTGTTTAAAATCAGTGAGGAGGGAGCTTCACTGTTTATAATCAGTGCAGAGAGAGCTTCACTGTCGAAAATCAGCGAGGAGGGAGATTCACTGTTTAAAATTAGCGAGGAGGGAGATTCACTGTTTAAAATCAGTGAGGAGGGAGATTCACTGTTTTAAATCAGTGAGGAGGGAGAATCACCGTTTAAAATCAGTGATGAGGGAGGGTCACTGTTTAAAATCAGTGAGGAGTGAGATTCACTGTTTAAAATCAGTGAGGAGGGGAATTCACTGTATAAAATCAGCGAGGGTGCAGGGTCACTGATTAAAATCAATGAGGAGGGAGATTCATTGTTTCAAATTCGTGAGGAGGGAGATTCACTGTTGAAAATTAGTGAGGAGGGAGAATCACTGTTGAAAATCAGCGAGGAGGGAAATTCACTGTTTAAAATTAGTGAGGAGGGAGGGTCTTAAATTCAAATCAGTGAGGAGGGAGATTCACTGTTTAAAATCAGTGAGGAGGGAGCTTCACTGTTTAAAATCAATGCAGAGAGAGCTTCACTGTCGAAAATCAGCGATGAGGGAGCATCACTGTTTAAAATCAGTGCAGAGAGAGCTTTACTGTTGAAAATCAGCGAGGAGGGAAATTCACTGTTTAAAATCGGTGAGGAGGGAGAATCACTGTTTAAAGTCAGTGAGGAGGGAGATTCACTGTTTAAAATCAGTGAGGAAGGGAATTGACTGTTTAAAATCAGTGTGGAGGGAGCTTCACTGTTTAAAATCAGTGCAGAGAGAGCTTCACTGTCGAAAATCAGCGAGGAGGGAGATTCACTGTTTAAAATCAGTGAGGAGGGAGCTTCACTGATTAAAATCAGTGAGGAGGGAGATTCACTGTTTAAAATCAGTGAGGACAGAGAGTCACTGTTTCAAATCAGTGAGGAGTGAAATTCACTGTATAAAATCAGTGAGGAGGGGAATTCACTGTTTAAAATCAGTGAGGAGGGAGGGTCAATGATTAAAATCAATGAGGAGGGAGAATCACTGTTTAAAATCAGTGCAGAGAGAGCTTCACTGTTGAAAATCAGCGAGGAGGGAGCATCACTGTTTCAAATTAGTAAGGAGGGAGATTCACTGTTGAAAATCAGTGAGGAGGGAGATTCACAGTTTTGAATCAGTGAGGAGCGAGAATCACTGTTTAAAATCAGTGAGGAGGGAAATTCACTGTTTAAAATCAGTGAGGAGGGAGGGTCTTAAATTCAAATCAGTGAGGATGGAGATTCACTGTTGAAAATCAGTGATGATGGAGATTCACTGTTGAAAATCAGTGAGGAGGGAGATTCACCGTTTTAAATCAGTGAGAAGGGAGAATCACTGTTTAAAATCATTGAGGAGGGAAATTCACTGTTTGAAATCAGTGCAGAGAGAGCTTCACTGTTGAAATTCAGCTAGGAGGGTGCGTCACTGTTTAAAATCAGTACAGAGAGATCTTCACTGTCGAAAATCAGCGAGGAGGGAAATTCACTGTTTAAAATCAGTGAGGAGGGAGATTCAATGTTTAAAATCAGTGAGGCGGGAGCTTCACTGTTTAAAATCAGTGCAGAGAGATCTTCACTGTCGAAATTCAGCGAGGAGGGAGCGTCACTGTTTAAACTCAGTACAGAGAGAGCTTCACTGTCGAAAATCAGCGAGGAGGGAAATTCACTGTTTAAAATCAGTGAGGAGGGAGATTCAATGTTTAAAATCAGTGAGGAGGGAGAATCACCGTTTAAAATCAGTGATGAGGGAGGGTCACTGTTTAAAATCAGTGAGGAGTGAGATTCACTGTTTAAAATCAGTGAGGAGGGGAATTCACTGTATAAAATCAGCGAGGGTGCAGGGTCACTGATTAAAATCAATGAGGAGGGAGATTCATTGTTTCAAATTCGTGAGGAGGGAGATTCACTGTTGAAAATTAGTGAGGAGGGAGAATCACTGTTGAAAATCAGCGAGGAGGGAAATTCACTGTTTAAAATTAGTGAGGAGGGAGGGTCTTAAATTCAAATCAGTGAGGAGGGAGATTCACTGTTTAAAATCAGTGAGGAGGGAGCTTCACTGTTTAAAATCAATGCAGAGAGAGCTTCACTGTCGAAAATCAGCGATGAGGGAGCATCACTGTTTAAAATCAGTGCAGAGAGAGCTTTACTGTTGAAAATCAGCGAGGAGGGCAATTCACTGTTTAAAATCGGTGAGGAGGGAGAATCACTGTTTAAAGTCAGTGAGGTGGGAGATTCACTGTTTAAAATCAGTGAGGAAGGGAATTGACTGTTTAAAATCAGTGTGGAGGGAGCTTCACTGTTTAAAATCAGTGCAGAGAGAGCTTCACTGTCGAAAATCAGCGAGGAGGGAGATTCACTGTTTAAAATCAGTGAGGAGGGAGCTTCACTGATTAAAATCAGTGAGGAGGGAGATTCACTGTTTAAAATCAGTGAGGACAGAGAGTCACTGTTTCAAATCAGTGAGGAGTGAAATTCACTGTATAAAATCAGTGAGGAGGGGAATTCACTGTTTAAAATCAGTGAGGAGGGAGGGTCAATGATTAAAATCAATGAGGAGGGAGAATCACTGTTTAAAATCAGTGCAGAGAGAGCTTCACTGTTGAAAATCAGCGAGGAGGGAGCATCACTGTTTCAAATTAGTAAGGAGGGAGATTCACTGTTGAAAATCAGTGAGGAGGGAGATTCACAGTTTTGAATCAGTGAGGAGCGAGAATCACTGTTTAAAATCAGTGAGGAGGGAAATTCACTGTTTAAAATCAGTGAGGAGGGAGGGTCTTAAATTCAAATCAGTGAGGATGGAGATTCACTGTTGAAAATCAGTGATGATGGAGATTCACTGTTGAAAATCAGTGAGGAGGGAGATTCACCGTTTTAAATCAGTGAGAAGGGAGAATCACTGTTTAAAATCATTGAGGAGGGAAATTCACTGTTTGAAATCAGTGCAGAGAGAGCTTCACTGTTGAAATTCAGCTAGGAGGGTGCGTCACTGTTTAAAATCAGTACAGAGAGATCTTCACTGTCGAAAATCAGCGAGGAGGGAAATTCACTGTTTAAAATCAGTGAGGAGGGAGATTCAATGTTTAAAATCAGTGAGGCGGGAGCTTCACTGTTTAAAATCAGTGCAGAGAGATCTTCACTGTCGAAATTCAGCGAGGAGGGAGCGTCACTGTTTAAACTCAGTACAGAGAGAGCTTCACTGTCGAAAATCAGCGAGGAGGGAAATTCACTGTTTAAAATCAGTGAGGAGGGAGATTCAATGTTTAAAATCAGTGAGGCGGGAGCTTCACTGATTAAAATCAGTGCAGAGAGAGCTTCACTGTTGAAAATAAGCGAGGAGGGAAATTCACTGTTTAAAATCAGTGAGGAGGGAGCTTCACTGTTTAAAATCAGTGCAGAGAGAGCTTCACTGTCGAAAATCAGCGAGAGGGAGCGTCACTGTTTAAAATCAGTGCAGAGAGAGCTTCACTGTCGAAAATCAGCGAGGAGGGAAATTCACTGTTTAAAATCGGTGAGGAGGGAGAATCACTGTTGAAAATCAGCGAGGAGGGAAATTCACTGTTTAAAATTAGTGAGGAGGGAGGGTCTTAAATTCAAATCAGTGAGGAGGGAGATTCACTGTTTAAAATCAGTGAGGAGGGAGCTTCACTGTTTAAAATCAATGCAGAGAGAGCTTCACTGTCGAAAATCAGCGAGGAGGAAGCGTCACTGTTTAAAATCAGTGCAGAGAGAGCTTCACTGTTGAAAATCAGCGAGGAGGAAAATTCACTGTTTAAAATCGGTGAGGAGGGAGAATCACTGTTTAAAGTCAGTGAGGAGGGAGATTCACTGTTTAAAATCAGTGAGGAAGGGAATTGACTGTTTAAAATCAGTGAGGAGGGAGCTTCACTGTTTAAAATCAGTGCAGAGAGAGCTTCACTGTCGAAAATCAGCGAGGAGGGAGATTCACTGTTTAAAATCAGTGAGGAGGGAGCTTCACTGATTAAAATCAGTGAGGAGGGAGATTCACTGTTTAAAATCAGTGAGGAGGGAGGGTCACTGTTTAAAATCAGTGAGGAGTGAAATTCACTGTATAAAATCAGTGAGGAGGGGAATTCACTGTTTAAAATCAGTGAGGAGGGAGGGTCACTGATTAAAATCAATGAGTAGGGAGAATCACTGTTTAAAATCAGTGCAGAGAGAGCGTCACTGTCGAAAATCAGCGAGTTGGGAGCATCACTGTTTCAAATTAGTGAGGAGGGAGATTCACTGTTGAAAATCAGTGAGGAGGGAGATTCACTGTTTTAAATCAGTGAGGAGCGAGAATCACTGTTTAAAATCAGTGAGGAGGGAAATTGACTGTTTAAAATCAGTGAGGAGGGAGGGTCTTAAATTCAGATCAGTGAGGAGGGAGATTCACTGTTTAAAATCAGTGAGGATGGAGATTCACTGTTTAAAATCAGTGAGGAGGGAGCTTCACTGTTTAAAATCCATGCAGAGAGAGCTTCACTGTCGAAAATCAGCGAGAGGCAGTGTCACTGTTTAAAATCAGTGCAGAGAGAGCTTCACTGTCGAAAATCAGCGAGGAGGGAAATTCACTGTTTAAAATCGGTGAGGAGGGAGATTCACTGTTGAAAATCAGTGAGGAGGGAGATTCACTGTTTTAATTCAGTGAGGAGGGTGAATCACTGTTTAAAATCAGTGAGGAGGGAAATTCACTGTTTAAAATCAGTGAGGAGGGAGGGTCACTGATTAAAATCAGTGAGGAGGGAGATTCACTGTTTAAAATCAGTGAGGAGGGAGCTTCACTGTTTAAAATCGGTGCAGAGAGAGCTTCACTGTCGAAAATCAGTGAGGAGGGAGCGTCACTGTTTAAAATCAGTGCAGAGAGAGCTTTACTGTCGAAAATCAGCGAGGAGGGAAATTCACTGTTTAAAATCGGTGAGGAGGGAGAATCACTGTTTAAAGTCAGTGAGGAGGGAGATTCAGTGTTTAAAACCAGTGAGGAGGGAGGGTCACTGATTAAAATCAGTGAGGAGGGAGATTCACCGTTTAAAATCAGTGAGGAGGAAGCTTCACTGTTTAAAATCAGTGCTGCAGAGCTTCACGGTCGAAAATCAGTGAGGAGGGAAATTCACTGTTTAAAATCAGTGAGGAGTAAGATTCACTGTTTAAAATCAGTGAGGAGGGGAATTCACTGTTTAAAATCAGTGAGGAGGGAGGGTCACTGATTAAAATCAGTGAGGAGTGAGATTCACTGTGTAGAATCAGTGAGGAGGGAGCTTCACTGTTTAAAATCAGCGCAGAGAGAGCTTCACTGTCGAAAATCAGCGAGGAGGGAGCATCACAGTTTCAAATTAGTGAGGAGGGAGATTCACTGTTTAAAATCAGTGAGGAGGGAGATTCACTGTTTAAAATCAGTGAGGAGGGAGAATCACCGTTTAAAATCAGTGAGGAGGGAGGCTCACTGTTTAAAATCAGTGAGGAGTGAGATTCACTGTTTAAAATCAGTGAGGAGGGGAATTCACTGTATAAAATCAGCGAGGGTGGAGGGTCACTGATTAAAATCAATGAGGAGGGAGATTCATTGTTTCAAATTCGTGAGGAGGGAGATTCACTGTTGAAAATCAGTGAGGAGGGAGAATTACTGTTAAAAATCAGCGAGGAGGGAGATTCACTGTTTAAAATCAGTGAGGAGTGAGATTCACTGTTTAAAATCAGTGAGGAGGGGAATTCGCTGTTTAAAATCAGTGAGGAGGGAGGTTCACTGATTAAAATCAATGAGGAGGGAGATTCACTTTTTAAAATCAGTGCAGAGAGAGCTTCACTGTCGAAACTCTACGAGGAGGGAGCATCACTATTTCAAATTAGTGAGGAGGGAGATTCACTGTTGAAAATCAGTGAGGAGGGAGATTCATTGTTTTAAATCAGCGAGGAGGGAGATACACTGTTTAAAATCAGTGATGAGGGAGGGTCACTGATTAAAATCAGTGAGGAGGGAGATTCACTGTTTAAAATCAGTGAGGAGGGAGCTTCACTGTTTAAAATCCGTGCGGTGAGTGCTTCACTGTCGAAAATCAGCGAGGAAGGAGCGTCACTGTTTAAAATCAGTGCAGCAGAGCTTCACTGCCGAAAATCAGCGAGGAGGGAAATTCACTGTTTAAATCAGTGAGGCGGGAGCTTCACTGATTAAAATCAGTGCAGAGAGAGCTTCACTGTTGAAAATCAGCGAGGCGGGAAATTCACTGTTTAAAATCAGTGAGGAGGGAGCTTCACTGTTTAAAATCAGTGCAGAGAGAGCTTCACTGTCGAAAATCGGCGAGAAGGGAGATTCACTGTTTAAAATCAGTTAGGAGGGAAATTCACTGTTTAAATCAGTGAGGTGGGAGATTTAATGTTTAAAATCAGTGAGAATGGAGCTGGGAAATTGAAGTTTTTAAATCAGTTGTGACATCAGAATGTTGGCCGTGCCCCTCCAGGCCCAGAGCCTCCAGAGGACGTTCGCCAAGGGCATCACAGGCCAGAGGACTGAGAAAAATCAGGATCCACCTCCATTTTTGATGTGCAATCTGGGGAACACCACGATGGAGCGAGAGGCCACGGAAGTGCAGGAAGATACACGACACATCAGCTGACACGCGTGTCGCTGCACATAGTTAGTCCGGGGGAAACACATTTCCACCACCAGTCCGAGCTGCCTCTCACTGTTTGCCCTCGGGTGGGATGGTTGGGCTGGGGCTGGATCAGTGACGGTGGCTGGTGGGGGGGTCAGTGCATATCGGACCAATGGATGGCCCACAGGCCCTCCACCCTGACCCAGAGATGACAGGCTGTGGGAGCCAAAGTGTGAGACACTCTGGTGAGACAGCATCACCAGTCTCTGAGCCCAAACCTTCTCCATCTCCCACCGCCTCACCCTAAATACTGTGGTCCATGAGGAGGAGTCCCCATCACACAACCAGGGATCACTCGGACGGACAATGGTCCGTCCCCCAAAATACAGGAGTCAGGATTTCTCAGGCAATGAGGAGCATCCGGAGCTCATCCCACAGCGAGTCGTCACCATTCTCCGTCCCACAGACTAGACCTGCTGACACTGCCAACCCAGGCCCATCACCCTCATGTGATTCTATGGTGAACTAGGAGGGGGGAGGGGGCCCTCTGTTCCTGGGAAGAGGGGAGAGGGTGTAAGGTGCAGAGGGAGAGAAAAGGTTAGATGGAATGGAGGGGTTGCATGGTGACGGGGTGGTGAGGTGAAAGGGTGACGGGAAGGTGGGATGGGCGGGGGTAGGGTATGGAGCGAATGGACTTGAGACCAGGAGGGGTGATGGCGATGGAGATGCTGGACTATTGGTCTCCTTGTTGGGGAAGCGAGGGTTGATGAAGTTATCCCTGTTTTGATGGTCCTGTATAACCCTATCCACAGCCTGGCGAACCATCTCCGGGTCCTCCACAGGCTCCTCCTGGATGCCCACATTGACGTCCTAATCCAATAAAGCCTCATGTCCTTCCTGTCCTTCTCCAGCACGTCACCCCGCTGCTCCGCCAGGTTGTGCAGCACGCGGCGGTCCTCCACGATGCGCGAGACCCTCTGGGGGCGGTACAGGAGATCCCTGCTGGAACGGTCCGGACAGTGAAAACACATCTTCAGCAGCCGATGCCCCACTCGACGATGCTCCTGGTTGCTGAGTGGGCTTCATTGTATCTGGTCTTACCCTCAGTCTGGGGCCTCCACACTGGCGCAACCAGCCAGAACCTCAGCAGGTAGGCCTGGCATCCACTAGCCAACCCCTCACCGAGGAAGTGCCTCGAAGGCGCCAGGAACGTCAGCGTGCGCGAGCATGTCTGCATTGTGCACGCTGCCCGGGTAGTGGGCATGGTGTACAGCTGGTGATCACACACCAACTGCATGCTCAGGGAGTGGAACCACTTCCGATTGGTGCACGGCACGCCCTGTCGAGTCGGTGCTCAGAAGGTGACACGAGCGCCATTGATTTCCCCCAAGATCTGGGGCATGCTAACGATGGCAGCGAATCCTGCAGCTCAGACATCGTGGTGGGCCTGGTCCAGGTTAAAGGTGATGTAGTCCGATGCCCGGTTGAATCGGGCATCTGTGACATCCCGGATGCCGATCCGCGAGGATGTTTGTGATATGCACGGACCCTCGCTCGGGACCTGGACGGAGCCTCAGGAATAAAAGGCGATGCAGCCTTTAACGTGACAGCCACCAGGAGCGGGTGTCCCCCTCCTACCCCTCATGGTGCCAGATCCATCACCACCTGGCAACGGTGCTGCACGGTCTCCTTGGTCAGCTGGAGATGATGTTGGCACAAGGCATCCGGCAGCGCCTCGGAGGACCAGCACTGGCGATAGACACGGGGCCTGATGTGACGCCACATTCGTTCCCCCTCCTCGGCCAGGCGGGCGGCCGGTACCTGAGCCTCGCCGGCTGGGCCCTGCTGGTGTGGGGCAGAGTCCTGTCAGGAAGGGGTTTGCCTGAGCTGGCCCTGGCACTCTCGCCACCAAGCATCCGTGACGGCAGCAGCGGCCGGGTATACAGCAAGCATGGCTGGCTGCGTTCGGAATTCCATCGCTGTGGGGGGTGGTGAGAGAGACAGAGACACAGTCAGCAAGGTCATGTTTCCCTTCACCACCCAAACCCAGAGATTCCATGGCCATCCAGCGTATGACTCCTGAGCTGCTCTCAGCATTTCCCCGCACCCAGCGCAGCGTTAATGGGCTGTTGGCCACATCTGGAACCTTGATGATCACTTACACTGCCCCACGTCCCCTAACGTACATCAACGGCCTCCGGTCCATGTGACTCCTCCCTTCACTCTCTGAGTGATGGTGACCCTCATGGTCTGCTGACAGTGTTCTTTGCTCTTTGAGGAGGTAACAAGGAAGTTAGACAAAGGAGAACCAGTGGACGTGATTTATTTAGATTTCCAGAAGGCCTTTGACAAGGTGCCGCATTGGAGACTGTTAAATACGTTAAGAGCCCATGGTGTTAAGGATCGAGGATTGGCTGACTGGCAGAAGGCAGAGAATGGGGATAAAGGAGTATTTTTCAGGATGTCAGCCGGTGACTAGTGGTGTGCCTCAGGGGTCTGTGCTGGGGCCACAACTTTTCACAATATACATCAATGATCTGGAAGAAGGAACTGAAGGCCCTGTTGCTAAGTTTGCAGATGATACAAAGATCTGTAGAGGGACAGGTAGTATTGAGGAAGCAGGGGGGCTGCAGAAGGATTTGGACAAGCTAGGAGAGTGGGCAATGAAGTGGCAAATGAAATACAATGTGGAAAAGTGTGAGGTTCTGAACTTTGGAAAGAAAAATTTAGGCAGAGGCTATTTTCTAAATGGGGAAATGCTTAGGACATCAGATGCACAAAGGGACTTGGGAGTCCTTGTTCACGATTCTCTTAAGGTTAACGTGCAGGTTCAGTCGGCAGTTGAGAAGGCAAATGCAATGTTAGCATTCATGTTAAGAGGGCTAGAATACAAGACCAGGGATGTACTTATGAGGCTGTATAATGCTCTGGTCAGACCCTATTTGGAGTACAGTGAGCAGTTTGGGCCCCATATCGAAGGAAGTATGTGCTGACCTTGGAAAGGGTCCAGAGGAGGTTCACAAGAATGATTCCTGGAATGAAGAGCTTGTCATATGAGAAACGGTTGAGGACTCTGGGTCTGTACTCGTTGGAGTTTAGAAGGAACGTACAGGATACTGCAAAGCCTGGATAGAGTGGACGTGGAGAGGATGTTTCCACTGAAAGAAAAAAACTAGAACCAGAGGACATAATCTCAGACTAAAGGGCCGATCCTTTAAAACAGGGATGAGGAGGAATTTCTTCAGCCAGAGGGTGGTGAATCTATAGAACTCTTTGCCGCAGAAGGCTGTGGAGTCCACATCACTGAGTGTCTTTAAGACAGAGAGATACGTTCCTGATTAATAAGGGGATCAGGGGTTATGGGAGAAGGCAGGAGAATGGGGATGAGAAAATATCAGCCATGATCGAATGGCGGAGCAGACTCGATGGGCCGAGTGGCCTATTCTGCTCCTATGTCTTATGGTCCCTGTGCAGCCCCATGTCCGTGAGGCTCAAGCCCTGCCTGTGACTGCCTCTTCCCCTGCACAATACTTGGACAGCAGTGGCAGCTGCTCTGTGTGGGGTAGATGCTCATTCTGTGCAGGCGAGCAGCTCTCTGTGAAGAGGCTGGAGTGCGGACACGGCCTCCAGGTGACAGCCACTGAGGGATGTGAGCCTGTGTTGGGAGCTTTGCAGCAATGTTATGTTGAGACAGGGTTTACACACAGGTTGTGTCAGGAAGCTGTCGGGGTCTCCTGGGCGAGTCCGGGATTCAGACACTCACACTGTCTGATCCCAATGGAGCTCGGCTGTCCTGCGGAACGGGAGGAATCACGTGAGCTTTGGGAGTGGGTTAGCTGATAGTCTCACTGGTGAAGTTTTCACTCTGACAGGGGCTGTGTGCCAAAGATGATTTCATCTCCCACTGGTGTGTGTGTCCTTTGCCTGGAGTAATCTCTGCTAATCCCCCGCTCCAACTATTTTGACTAAACCAAATAAACTAAATTAAATAAACTGAGGGCCAAATTGAAAGGGCCTCTTTAAGGAACACTGCCTCAAACTAAAACCACGAGCAACTGATACTAAAACATCAAGCTGAAAAGTAATTAAAAGGGTGGATAAAGCTCCAGTCACTGCGGTGCCCACCGGGCACGGAAAGCCTCAATGATGCCCGTGGACACCACACACTCCGTCTCCAGGGACACCCGGCTGCCAATGTAGCCACGACAGAGGGGCAGAGTCGGGTTGGATGAACCCCTCGCTTGCCCACAGCCTGGACCTGTTCATGGCAATTTTGCCCAGGCCCAGGAGCAGGTTCAGGAGGAGGACCTCCTCCCTCTCCACCCCTCTCTGCACCGGGTGTCCGCTGCTCCATCTGCTGTGGAACTGTGGACGAGGAGTGCCAACACCCGGTGGCCCTGTGGTCCAGCTTGGCCACGACCATCTTCTTGATGAGAGTGCTGAGACAGGAGGCTTTCCAGATGGGTGGGATGGATGGAAATCCACATGATCAGGAGACCTCAGAGCATTTCAAGGAAACTGACAGCATTCAACAATTTAGACCATTAGGAGCCGGAAAGTCACATCTAAGGAGTGAGTCACTCGTCTTTCGCTGCAGCGTGAGGAGGTTCAGCCACAGCACCCCGATCCCGAGGGGGACCCCCTCCCCACAAACCCACACCCTCAGCGCCAAATTGGTCCCCGCTGGTCCCAGCTCACCAGACATACACCCCTGAGCAATCCCAGAAACATCAGGAAGGCACTCACCCCCTTCATCCTCCTCAAAGGCCATGGCGCCAGGAACGGGTTTGAAAATACTTGCCCCAAATCACAGCAGCGTGTCTCCCAGCGCGGTGCGGTGGGGCACAGAGCAACTGGCTGGTTGCCATTTCCTCCAATCCCACAAAAGCAGCCATAGTTGCAGTAACATAGTGGGCAGCACGGTAGCACAAATGATTAGCACTGTCGCTTCACAGCGCCAGGGTCCCAGGTTCGATTCCCGGCTTGGGCCACTGTCTGTGCGGAGTCTGCACATCCTCCCCGTGTCTGCCTGGGTTTCCTCCGGGTGCTCCGGTTTCTTCCCACAGTCCAAAGACGTGCAGGTTAGGTGGATTGGCCATGATAAATTGCCCTTAGTGACCAAAAAGGTTAGGAGAGGATATTGGGTTATGGGGATAGGGTGGAAGTGAGGACGTAAATGGTTCGGTGCAGTCTCGATGGGCCAAATGGCCTCCTTCTGCACTGTATGTTCTATGTTCTAACTCAAACTATTCGCACCTGGGTTGGCACAGTTGATGACGGGTGGAAAGTCGATCATCTTTCAGCCCCGAATCTCAAAGCCCTGAACAGGGATCCACATTGCTGTGAAACAACAAGAAAGGTGTCAGTGTCTGATCAAACTCGGCACTTTCTCCCTGTGTCTGTGTGGCCTTCCTCCGGGTGCTGGATTGGCCTTGCTGAATTGCCCCTTAGTGTCCAAAGAGGTGGGGTTGTGTGGATAGGGGGGGGAGTGGGCCTCGATAGAGTGCTCTTTCCGAGGGTCGGTGCAGAGCCGATGAGCTGAATAACCTCCTCCTCCTGCACGGTAGGAAGTCTGTGATTCTACAAATTCAATGAACTCAATTAAACCGGAACTCTAGTCTGGTGTCATTCATAAAGATCCGGAAACTACAAAATTGTTATAAAAATCCCACCTGGTTTAAAAGCAAGTAACTCACCTCCAGAATCCCCAAAGCCTGTCATCCACCAACAAGGCACAAGTCAGGAGTGTGATGGAATACTGCCCAATGTCCTGGATGAGTTCAGCTCCAATAACCCTCAAGAACGTTGACACCATCCAGGACAAAACAGCCCCACTTGATTGGCACCCCTTCCACAAACATTCACTCCCTCCTCCACCGACGCACAGTGGCAGCCGTGTGTACCATCTACAAGATGCACTGCAGGAACTCGCCGAGACTCCATAGGCATCACCTTCCAATCCCATCATCACTGCCATCCAGAGGGACAATGGCAGCAGATCCATGGGGGACACCATCACCTGGAGGTTCCCCTCCAAGTCACTCACCATCCTGACTTGGAAATATATCGGCCGTGTGTTCATTGTCGCTGGGTCAAAATCCTGGAACTCCCTCCCTAACAGCACGGTGGGTGTACCTACAACACATGGACAGCAGCAGATCAAGACGGCAGCTCACCCCCACCTTCTAAAGGGCAATTAGGGATGGGTAACAAATGCTGGCCGAGCCGGCGAAGCCCACGTCCCGTAAACATGAATTCTTAAAAACGTAATCACGTATCGTGTGTTTGCTTTGTTTGGCCCCTTGTTCCGCACTGTAACCAATCACTGTTTTGTCGATTTACATTTGTCAATGTTCCCTGTTGATTATTCTTGTGTCTACTGTGTCCGTCCTGTGTACGTTCCTCGGCCGCAGAAAAACACTTTTCACTGGACTTCGGGACAAGCGACAATAAATCAAATCAAATAAACCCATGAGGGAGAGAGAAGCTGAAGGTGAGGCTGATAGTGGGATCA
This sequence comes from Scyliorhinus torazame, assembly GCF_047496885.1. NCBI lineage: Eukaryota > Metazoa > Chordata > Chondrichthyes > Carcharhiniformes > Scyliorhinidae > Scyliorhinus > Scyliorhinus torazame. The sequence continues at coordinate 88,567 of NW_027308451.1, forward strand.
GGAAGGGGAGGGGGGGAGGCTTGTGTGGAACATAAAGCCCAGCAGAGATGAGATGGGCCAAATGGCCTGTTTCTGTGCAATAGATTCCATGTGAAGCTGCTGGCAGGGAATACAAACACCACACAGTGGCGGCAACTTTGACCCCGCTCCAGCCGTGAGCGACACCGGCGGCAAGGGGGAGAATCCCGCGAGAATCAGGGAACGCGGATCTTGCCGGAGAGATCAGGATTCCCGATTTTCCCCGTCCCTCGCCGGCGACGTCATGAGGTTCATGCCCACAAAGCGGATGAACCTCGTTTTCATAGCTTTGCATCAATTTAGATCTTATTAGTGACACCCCCACCCCTCCCCATCCGCCACATGATCCCCCCCCACTAAATATTCAGACCCAGCCGACATTTAGGTGGATTGGCCATGATAAATTGCCCTTAGTGTCCAAAATTGCCCTTAGTGTTGGGTGGGGTTACTGGGTTATGGGGATAGGGTGGAGGTGTTGACCTTGGGTAGGGTGCTCTTTCCAAGAGCCGGTGCAGACTCGATGGGCTGAATGGCCTCCTTCTGCTCTGTAAATTCTATGATAATCTATGATTTACAGCAGGTTAGGCCAAACGAAGGCAGTGACAGGGTCCCCCCGGGGGCACTGAGGGAAGCAGAGCCCCCTTGGGGGGGGAGGGGGGGGAATGCCCAAACAGTGCCCTGGCTCTGCCCCCTGTCACACTACCAACCTGTGCCGGGGACAGTGCCAGGGGTGGATCCTAGAGGGAGCCCAATTGGGGGGAGGGGTGAGGAGTGAACACTGAGGGTGGGGGGGAGGGGGGGGGGGGGGGAGTGCCGGCTATAATTCCGCAGTGTTGGTGGGGGGACGGTGGGGGGGATGGAATGCCGGTGAGGATTGTCGGGATGCGGGGGGAGAGCCCCCAGTGCCTCTGTGATGGGGACCATTAGGCCGCAGCTCTGATTGGGGCACCCTGGAAAGATGGCCCCCTGGTCTCTGGGGAGCCAGTTGCCGGCTCTATCGGACCCCGCCCTGCCAGGGTGACCGTGTAAACCAGATCCCCTCATTTTCTTCTCAAAGAGCCTCAATATTTGGGGCGAAAACTGGTCCGTGCAGCTGGAGAGTTCCACACAGTTTCCAGCCTGGGCCGGACACTTTGCCAAATTGTGGAAGGTTCCGCCCTGTGTTCCACGTCCTGAGGCCGTCCCAGCCAAGGAATTGATGCTCAGTAGGCAAATGCAGCAAGGTGTTTGGGCAGATTGATGCTGCTTTACATCCCGTCAAGGACACGGACATAAGTGATTATGAGAAAGCTGTGTTCAGGGAGCTGTGAGGTCTGAATGTTTTTTAAAGTCAGGGAGCTGGAGAAGAGGATATACTGTCCCCATCAAACACTCCCAGGACAGGTACAGCACGGGGTTAGATATAGAGGAAAGCTCCCTCTACACTGTCCCCATCAAACACTCCCAGGACAGGTACACCATTGGGTTAGATATAGAGTAAAGCTCCCTCTACACTGTCCCCATCAAACACTCCCAGGACAGGAACAGCACGGGGTTAGATATAGAGTAAAGCTCCATCTACACTGTCCCCATCAAACACTCGCAGGACAGGAACAGCACGGGGTTAGATACAGAGTAAAGCTCCCTCCACACTGTCCCCATCAAACACTCCCAGGACAGGTACAGCACGGGGTTAGATACAGAGTAAAGCTCCCTCTACACGGTCCCCATCAAACACTCCCAGGACAGGTACAGCACGGGGTTAGATACAGAGTAAAGCTCCCTCTACACTTTCCCAATCAAACACTCCCAGGACAGGTACAGCACGGGGTTAGATACAGAGTAAAGCTCCCTCTACACTGTCCCCATCAATCACTCCCAAGACAGGTACAGCACGGGGTTAGATACAGAGTAAAGCGCCCTCTACACTGTCCCCATCAATCACTCCCAGGACAGGTACAGCACGGGGTTAGACACAGAGTAAAGCTCCCTCTACACTGTCCCCATCAATCACTCCCAGGACAGGTACGGCACGGGGTTAGATACAGAGTAAAGCTCCCTCTACACTGTCCCCATCCATCACTCCCAGGACAGGTACGGCACGGGGTTAGATACAGAGTAAAGCTCCCTCAAAACTGTCAACATCAAACACTCCCAGGACAGGTACAAAACGGGGTTAAATACAGAGTAAAGCTCCCTCTACACTGTCCCCATCAAACGCTCCCAGGACAGGTACAGCACGGGGTTAGATACAGAGTAAAGCTCCATCGACACTGTCCCCATCAAACACTCCCAGGACCGGTACAGCACGGGGTTAGATACAGAGTAAAGCTCCCTCTACACTGTCCCCATCAAACACTCCCAGGACAGGTATGGCACGGGGTTAGATACAGAGAAAAGCTCCCTCTACACTGTCCCCATCAAACACTCCCAGGACCAGTACAACACGGGGTTAGATACAGAGTAAAGCTCTCGCTACACTGTCCCCATCAAACACTCCCAGGACAGGTACAGCACGTGGTTAGATACAGACTAAAGCTCTCGCTGCACTGTCCCCATCAACCACTCCCAGGACAGGTACAGCATGGGGTTAGATACTGAGTAAAGCTCCCTCTACACTGTCCCCATCAAACACTCCCAGGATAGGTACAGCACGGGGTTAAATACAGAGTAAAGCACTCGCTACACTGTCTGCATCAAACACTCCCAGGACATGTACAGCATGGGGTTAGATACAGAGTAAAGCTCCCTCGACACTGTCCCCATCAAACGCTCCCAGGACAGGTACAGCACTGTGTTAGATACAGAATAAAGCTCCCGCTCCACTGTCCCCATCAAACACTCCCAGGACAGGAACAGCACGGGGTTAGATATAGAGTAAAGCTCCATCTACACTGTCCCCATCAAACACTCGCAGGACAGGTACAGCACGGGGTTAGATACAGAGTAAAGCTCCCTCTACACTGTCCCCATCAATCACTCCCAAGACAGGTACAGCACGGGGTTAGATACAGAGTAAAGCTCCCTCTACACTGTCCCCATCAATCACTCCCAGGACAGGTACAGCACGGGGTTAGACACAGAGTAAAGCTCCCTCTACACTGTCCCCATCAATCACTCCCATGACAGGTACGGCACGGGGTTAGATACAGAGTAAAGCTCCCTCTACACTGTCCCCATCCATCACTCCCAGGACAGGTACGGCACGGGGTTAGATACAGAGTAAAGCTCCCTCAAAACTGTCAACATCAAACACTCCCAGGACAGGTACAGCACGGGGTTAAATACAGAGTAAAGCTCCCTCTACACTGTCCCCATCAAACACTCCCAGGACCGGTACAGCACGGGGTTAGATACAGAGTAAAGCTCCCTCTACACTGTCCCCATCAAACACTCCCAGGACAGGTATGGCACGGGGTTAGATACAGAGAAAAGCTCCCTCTACACTGTCCCCATCAAACACTCCCAGGACCAGTACAACACGGGGTTAGATACAGAGTAAAGCTCTCGCTACACTGTCCCCATCAAACACTCCCAGGACAGGTACAGCACGTGGTTAGATACAGACTAAAGCTCTCGCTGCACTGTCCCCATCAACCACTCCCAGGACAGGTACAGCATGGGGTTAGATACTGAGTAAAGCTCCCTCTACACTGTCCCCATCAAACACTCCCAGGATAGGTACAGCACGGGGTTAAATACAGAGTAAAGCACTCGCTACACTGTCTGCATCAAACACTCCCAGGACATGTACAGCATGGGGTTAGATACAGAGTAAAGCTCCCTCGACACTGTCCCCATCAAACGCTCCCAGGACAGGTACAGCACTGTGTTAGATACAGAATAAAGCTCCCGCTCCACTGTCCCCATCAAACATTCCCAGGACAGGCACAGCATGGGGTTAGATACAGAGTAAACCTCCCTCTACACTGTCCCCATCAAACTCTCCCAGGACAGGTACAACACGGGGTTAGATACAGAGTAAACCTCCCTCTACACTGTCCCCATCAAACACTCCCAGGACAGGTACAGCACGGTGTTAGATACAGAATAAACCTCCCTCTACACTGTCCCCATCAAACACTCCCAGGACAGGTACAGCACGGGGTTAGATACAGAGTAAAGCTCCCTCTACACTGTCCCCATCAAACACTCCCAGGACAGGTACAGCACGGGGTTAGATACAGAATAAACCTCCCTCTACACTGTCCCCATCAAACACTCCCAGGACAGGTACAGCACGGGGTTATGTACAGAGTAAAGCTCCCTCTACACTCTCGCCATGGTCATGATATTCAGATAAACATTATGGTGCAAACACACATACACACTGATGGACAGATCAACAGACCAATCAATACACACACAACATCACAGCCAATCACAAGCAAGAGCACACGCGCGATAAAACGGGGAACACCACAGTTCCCGCTCATTCCAGCAGGAGATAGCTCAGGGCACAAAGCTCACAGTACGCCACTCAGACATTCACCATGTGCTGAGTGCCTCTCCAAGATAGTGTTAGGGCTGGGTCCACAGGTTAAAGGGTAATAAACGAACCACAGTAACCAGTTTACATATGTTGTTATTGATAGTAATAAAACAGAGTTGTACCATCTGCAACCGTGTTCGTTCGTCTGTGTAGCAGATCACGCAACACGACACCATCAAACACTCCCAGGACAGGTACAGCACGGGCTTAGATACAGAGTAAAGCTCCCTCCACACTGTCCCCATCAAACACTCCCAGGACAAGTACAGCACGGGGTTAGATACAGAGTAAAGCTCCCTCCACACTGTCCCCATCAAACACTCCCAGGACAAGTACAGCACGGGGTTAGATACAGAGTAAAGATCCCTCTACACTGTCCCCATCAAACACTCCCAGGACAGGTACAGCACGGGGTTAGATACAGAGTAAAGCTCCCTCAACACTGTCCCCATCAAACACTCCCAGGACAGGTACAGCACGGGGTTAGATACAGAGTAAAGCTCCCTCTACACTGTCCCCATCAAACACTCCCAGAACAGGTACAGCACGGGCTTAGATACAGAGTAAAGCTCCCTCTACACTGTCCCCATCAAACACTCCCAGGACAGGTACAACACGGGCTTAGATACAGAGTAAAGCTCCCTCTACACTGTCCCCATCAAACACTCCCAGAACAGGTACAGCACGGGCTTAGATACAGAGTAAAGCTCCCTCTACACTGTCCCCATCAAACACTCCCAGGACAGGTACAGCACGGGGTTAGATACAGAGTAAAGCTCCCTCTACACTGTCCCCATCAAACACTCCCAGGACAGGTACAGCACGGGCTTAGATACAGAGTAAAGCTCCCTCTACACTGTCCCCATCAAACACTCCCAGGACAGGTACAGCACGGGCTTAGATACAGAGTAAAGCTCCCTCTACACTGTCCCCATCAATCACTCCCAGGACAGGAACAGCACGGGGTTAGATACAGAGTAAAGCTCCCTCGACACTGTCCCCATCAATCACTCCCAGGACAGGTACAGCACGGCGTTAGATACAGAGTAAAGCTCCCTCTACTCTGTCCCCATCAACCACTCCCAGGACAGGTACAGCACAGGCGTAGAAACAGAGTAAAGCTCCCTCTACACTGTCCCCATCAAACACTCCCAGGACAGGTACAGCACGGGGTTAGATACAGAGTAAAGCTCCCTCTACACTGTCCCCATCAATCACTCCCAGGACAGGTACAGCACGGGGTTAGATACAGAGTAAAGCTCCCTCGACACTGTCCCCATCAATCACTCCCAGGACAGGTACAGCACGGCGTTAGATACAGAGTAAAGCTCCCTCTACTCTGTCCCCATCAACCACTCCCAGGACAGGTACAGCACGGGGTTAGATACAGAGTAAAGCTCCCTCTACACTGTCCCCATCAAACACTCCCAGGACAGGTACAGCACGGGGTTAGATACAGAGTAAAGCTCCCTCTACACTGTCCCCATCAATCACTCCCAGGACAGGTACAGCACGGGGTTAGATACAGAGTAAAGCTCCCTCGACACTGTCCCCATCAATCACTCCCAGGACAGGTACAGCACGGCGTTAGATACAGAGTAAAGCTCCCTCTACTCTGTCCCCATCAACCACTCCCAGGACAGGTACACCATTGGGTTAGATATAGAGTAAAGCTCCCTCTACACTGTCCCCATCAAACACTCCCAGGACAGGAACAGCACGGGGTTAGATATAGAGTAAAGCTCCATCTACACTGTCCCCATCAAACACTCGCAGGACAGGAACAGCACGGGGTTAGATATAGAGTAAAGCTCCATCTACACTGTCCCCATCAAACACTCGCAGGACAGGAACAGCACGGGGTTAGATACAGAGTAAAGCTCCCTCCACACTGTCCCCATCAAACACTCCCAGGACAGGTACAGCACGGGGTTAGATACAGAGTAAAGCTCCCTCTACACTTTCCCAATCAAACACTCCCAGGACAGGTACAGCACGGGGTTAGATACAGAGTAAAGCTCCCTCTACACTGTCCCCATCAATCACTCCCAAGACAGGTACAGCACGGGGTTAGATACAGAGTAAAGCGCCCTCTACACTGTCCCCATCAATCACTCCCAGGACAGGTACAGCACGGGGTTAGACACAGAGTAAAGCTCCCTCTACACTGTCCCCATCAATCACTCCCAGGACAGGTACGGCACGGGGTTAGATACAGAGTAAAGCTCCCTCTACACTGTCCCCATCCATCACTCCCAGGACAGGGACGGCACGGGGTTAGATACAGAGTAAAGCTCCCTCAAAACTGTCAACATCAAACACTCCCAGGACAGGTACAAAACGGGGTTAAATACAGAGTAAAGCTCCCTCTACACTGTCCCCATCAAACGCTCCCAGGACAGGTACAGCACGGGGTTAGATACAGAGTAAAGCTCCATCGACACTGTCCCCATCAAACACTCCCAGGACCGGTACAGCACGGGGTTAGATACAGAGTAAAGCTCCCTCTACACTGTCCCCATCAAACACTCCCAGGACAGGTATGGCACGGGGTTAGATACAGAGAAAAGCTCCCTCTACACTGTCCCCATCAAACACTCCCAGGACCAGTACAACACGGGGTTAGATACAGAGTAAAGCTCTCGCTACACTGTCCCCATCAAACACTCCCAGGACAGGTACAGCACGTGGTTAGATACAGACTAAAGCTCTCGCTGCACTGTCCCCATCAACCACTCCCAGGACAGGTACAGCATGGGGTTAGATACTGAGTAAAGCTCCCTCTACACTGTCCCCATCAAACACTCCCAGGATAGGTACAGCACGGGGTTAAATACAGAGTAAAGCACTCGCTACACTGTCTGCATCAAACACTCCCAGGACATGTACAGCATGGGGTTAGATACAGAGTAAAGCTCCCTCGACACTGTCCCCATCAAACGCTCCCAGGACAGGTACAGCACTGTGTTAGATACAGAATAAAGCTCCCGCTCCACTGTCCCCATCAAACACTCCCAGGACAGGAACAGCACGGGGTTAGATATAGAGTAAAGCTCCATCTACACTGTCCCCATCAAACACTCGCAGGACAGGTACAGCACGGGGTTAGATACAGAGTAAAGCTCCCTCTACACTGTCCCCATCAATCACTCCCAAGACAGGTACAGCACGGGGTTAGATACAGAGTAAAGCTCCCTCTACACTGTCCCCATCAATCACTCCCAGGACAGGTACAGCACGGGGTTAGACACAGAGTAAAGCTCCCTCTACACTGTCCCCATCAATCACTCCCATGACAGGTACGGCACGGGGTTAGATACAGAGTAAAGCTCCCTCTACACTGTCCCCATCCATCACTCCCAGGACAGGTACGGCACGGGGTTAGATACAGAGTAAAGCTCCCTCAAAACTGTCAACATCAAACACTCCCAGGACAGGTACAGCACGGGGTTAAATACAGAGTAAAGCTCCCTCTACACTGTCCCCATCAAACACTCCCAGGACCGGTACAGCACGGGGTTAGATACAGAGTAAAGCTCCCTCTACACTGTCCCCATCAAACACTCCCAGGACAGGTATGGCACGGGGTTAGATACAGAGAAAAGCTCCCTCTACACTGTCCCCATCAAACACTCCCAGGACCAGTACAACACGGGGTTAGATACAGAGTAAAGCTCTCGCTACACTGTCCCCATCAAACACTCCCAGGACAGGTACAGCACGTGGTTAGATACAGACTAAAGCTCTCGCTGCACTGTCCCCATCAACCACTCCCAGGACAGGTACAGCATGGGGTTAGATACTGAGTAAAGCTCCCTCTACACTGTCCCCATCAAACACTCCCAGGATAGGTACAGCACGGGGTTAAATACAGAGTAAAGCACTCGCTACACTGTCTGCATCAAACACTCCCAGGACATGTACAGCATGGGGTTAGATACAGAGTAAAGCTCCCTCGACACTGTCCCCATCAAACGCTCCCAGGACAGGTACAGCACTGTGTTAGATACAGAATAAAGCTCCCGCTCCACTGTCCCCATCAAACATTCCCAGGACAGGCACAGCATGGGGTTAGATACAGAGTAAACCTCCCTCTACACTGTCCCCATCAAACTCTCCCAGGACAGGTACAACACGGGGTTAGATACAGAGTAAACCTCCCTCTACACTGTCCCCATCAAACACTCCCAGGACAGGTACAGCACGGTGTTAGATACAGAATAAACCTCCCTCTACACTGTCCCCATCAAACACTCCCAGGACAGGTACAGCACGGGGTTAGATACAGAGTAAAGCTCCCTCTACACTGTCCCCATCAAACACTCCCAGGACAGGTACAGCACGGGGTTAGATACAGAATAAACCTCCCTCTACACTGTCCCCATCAAACACTCCCAGGACAGGTACAGCACGGGGTTATGTACAGAGTAAAGCTCCCTCTACACTCTCGCCATGGTCATGATATTCAGATAAACATTATGGTGCAAACACACATACACACTGATGGACAGATCAACAGACCAATCAATACACACACAACATCACAGCCAATCACAAGCAAGAGCACACGCGCGATAAAACGGGGAACACCACAGTTCCCGCTCATTCCAGCAGGAGATAGCTCAGGGCACAAAGCTCACAGTACGCCACTCAGACATTCACCATGTGCTGAGTGCCTCTCCAAGATAGTGTTAGGGCTGGGTCCACAGGTTAAAGGGTAATAAACGAACCACAGTAACCAGTTTACATATGTTGTTATTGATAGTAATAAAACAGAGTTGTACCATCTGCAACCGTGTTCGTTCGTCTGTGTAGCAGATCACGCAACACGACACCATCAAACACTCCCAGGACAGGTACAGCACGGGCTTAGATACAGAGTAAAGCTCCCTCCACACTGTCCCCATCAAACACTCCCAGGACAAGTACAGCACGGGGTTAGATACAGAGTAAAGCTCCCTCCACACTGTCCCCATCAAACACTCCCAGGACAAGTACAGCACGGGGTTAGATACAGAGTAAAGATCCCTCTACACTGTCCCCATCAAACACTCCCAGGACAGGTACAGCACGGGGTTAGATACAGAGTAAAGCTCCCTCAACACTGTCCCCATCAAACACTCCCAGGACAGGTACAGCACGGGGTTAGATACAGAGTAAAGCTCCCTCTACACTGTCCCCATCAAACACTCCCAGAACAGGTACAGCACGGGCTTAGATACAGAGTAAAGCTCCCTCTACACTGTCCCCATCAAACACTCCCAGGACAGGTACAACACGGGCTTAGATACAGAGTAAAGCTCCCTCTACACTGTCCCCATCAAACACTCCCAGAACAGGTACAGCACGGGCTTAGATACAGAGTAAAGCTCCCTCTACACTGTCCCCATCAAACACTCCCAGGACAGGTACAGCACGGGGTTAGATACAGAGTAAAGCTCCCTCTACACTGTCCCCATCAAACACTCCCAGGACAGGTACAGCACGGGCTTAGATACAGAGTAAAGCTCCCTCTACACTGTCCCCATCAAACACTCCCAGGACAGGTACAGCACGGGCTTAGATACAGAGTAAAGCTCCCTCTACACTGTCCCCATCAATCACTCCCAGGACAGGAACAGCACGGGGTTAGATACAGAGTAAAGCTCCCTCGACACTGTCCCCATCAATCACTCCCAGGACAGGTACAGCACGGCGTTAGATACAGAGTAAAGCTCCCTCTACTCTGTCCCCATCAACCACTCCCAGGACAGGTACAGCACAGGCGTAGAAACAGAGTAAAGCTCCCTCTACACTGTCCCCATCAAACACTCCCAGGACAGGTACAGCACGGGGTTAGATACAGAGTAAAGCTCCCTCTACACTGTCCCCATCAATCACTCCCAGGACAGGTACAGCACGGGGTTAGATACAGAGTAAAGCTCCCTCGACACTGTCCCCATCAATCACTCCCAGGACAGGTACAGCACGGCGTTAGATACAGAGTAAAGCTCCCTCTACTCTGTCCCCATCAACCACTCCCAGGACAGGTACAGCACGGGGTTAGATACAGAGTAAAGCTCCCTCTACACTGTCCCCATCAAACACTCCCAGGACAGGTACAGCACGGGGTTAGATACAGAGTAAAGCTCCCTCTACACTGTCCCCATCAATCACTCCCAGGACAGGTACAGCACGGGGTTAGATACAGAGTAAAGCTCCCTCGACACTGTCCCCATCAATCACTCCCAGGACAGGTACAGCACGGCGTTAGATACAGAGTAAAGCTCCCTCTACTCTGTCCCCATCAACCACTCCCAGGACAGGTACAGCACGGGGTTAGATACAGAGTAAAGCTCCCTCTACACTTTCCCCATCAAACACTCCCAGGACAGGTACAGCACGGGGTTAGTTGCAGAGTAAAGCTCCCTCTACACTGTCCCCATCAAACACTCCCAGGACAGGAACAGCACGGGGTTAGATACAGAGTAAAGCGCCCTCTACAGTGTCCCCATCAAACACTCCCAGGACAGGTGCAGCACGGGTTTAGATACAGAGTAAAGCTCCCTCTACACTGTCCCCATCAAACACTCCCAGGACAGGTACAGCACAGGGTTCGATACAGAGTAAAGCTCCCTCTACACGGTCCCCATCAAACACTCCCAGGACAGGTACAGCATGGGGTTAGATACAGAGTAAAGCTCCCTCTACACTGTCCCCATCAAACACTCCCAGGACAGGTACAGCACAGGCGTAGATACAGAGTAAAGCTCCCTCTACACTGTCCCCATCAAACACTCCCAGGACAGGTACAGCACGGGGTGAGATCCAGAGTAAAGCTCCCTCTACACTGTCCTCATCAAACAACCCCAAGAGAGGTACAGCACGGGGTGAGATACAGAGTAAAGCTCCCTCTACACTGTCCCCATCAAACACTCCCAGGAAAGGTACAGCACGGGGTTAGATACAGAGTAAAGCTCCCTCTACACTGTCCCCATCAAACACTCCCAGGACAGGTACAGCACGGGGTTAGATACAGAGTGTGGTAGTATGTATTAGGGGTCATGTGGGACTGGAAGCCCTAATGTCATTGGCTGACAGATCCCGGGTCCTGGTTGGCCGTTGACCTCTAGCTCCGCCCTGAAGGTGGAGTATAAGAAGCCGGAGTGCTCCCCCGCAGGCCATTCTACTATCGAGCTGCGGGGGAACAGACACGCTTAATAAAGCCTCATCGACTTGACTCTATTCGTCTCATGGAGTCTTTGTGCGCTACAATTTATTAAGCGTGCCGAAAAAGCACTATGGAGCTCAGGATCATTCCGGAATGCCTGAGGATCAGCCCCCACGCAGTGAACGCGGCAGCAGCCTTCAAGCACTGGCAGACTTGTTTTGAGGCCTACCTCAGAACGGCCACCGGCCGGGTCACAGAAGACCAAAAACTACAGGTCCTGCACTCGAGGGTGAGCACGGAGATCTTCTCCCTCATCGAAGACTCGGAGGATTTCCAGACGGCGTTCGCAGCACTGAAAAGTCTCTATGTCCGCCCAGTTAACCAAATCTACGCTCGCTACCAGCTCGCGACGAGACGGCAAGGTCCCGGAGAATCGATGGACGAATTCTACGCCGCGCTGCTGATTTTGGGACGAGCCTGCAGCTGCCCTTCGGTGAACGCAAATGAACACACGGACATGTTAATGCGCGATGCTTTTGTGGCAGGTATGAATTCCTCCCAAATCCGCCAAAGACTTCTAGAAAGAAAGTCGCTAGGACTCTCAGAGGCCCGGGCCCTAGCAGCCTCCCTAGACGTGGCCGCGCGTAATACCCGCGACTACGGCCCCGACCACGCGGCAGCCCATTGGGTTCCGCACGTACCCGTCACGACAAACCACCCCCCCCCCCCGGACACCCCACAGGCTTGCGCGGTCCAAACGCCAAGTCGCACCAGGGGCGCCCGCTGCTATTTCTGCGCCCAGGCGAAACACCCCCGGCAGCGCTGCCCGGCCCGCGCAGCTATCTGCAAGAGCTGCGGGAAAAAGGGCCATTTCGCGGCTGTGTGCCGGTCCCACGAGGTCGCCGCTGTCCCGGGAGAACAGGGAGCCCTGCAAGCCGTTTACGCTTACGCTCCCCAACCCCCCCAGCGCGCCATGTACGACCCGCAGGCGCAGCCGCTCTGGGTCCCGACCACCGCGGTCCCGGGAGAACAGGGAGCCCTGCACACCACTTACGCTCCCCAACCCCCCCCCCCCCGCACCCCATGTATGACCCGCCGGCGCTACCGCTTTGGGTCCCGACCACCACTCTCCACAGAGAAGAGGGAGTTCTGCGTGTCCCTAACGCCCCCCTTACCCCCCCCGCGCCCCACGTCTGACCCGCCGGCGCTACCAACTTGGGTCCCGACTACCGCTGTCCCCGATGAGGGAGCTCCGCGCGGTCCTAACGCTCCCAGCCCCCCCAGCGCCCCATGTGCGACCCGCAGACGCCGCCATTTTGGTTCCCGGCCACCACGAGGGGAGGAAGGGCGCCGCCATCTTGGACCACCCCAGACCTGTACGACGGCCATTTTGTCCACCCCCGCCGCCACCTTGTGACCCCCCAGCCACGTGCGATGTATGGGGGCGGCCATTTTGTTCATCCCCGACGCCATCTTGGACGGCAACAACGGACCCGACTCCACTACTACAACCACGGCTCGCTTCAATTACGCTCGATCAAGCTCGGCCCCGGACACTCCAGACGACGACGACAACGGTACTAATAAACGGCCACGAGACGCCATGCCTAGTCGACTCCGGGAGCACGGAGAGCTTTATCCACCCTGACATGGTAAGGCGCTGTTCATTGACCACCTATCCCAGCGCACAAAAGATTTCCCTAGCTGCAGGATCCCACTCCGTACAGATCCAAGGATTCTGCATAGTTACCCTAACGGTGCAGGGGAGGGAGTTCAAAAACTACAAACTAAACGTCCTTCCCCAACTATGCGCCCCCACCTTACTGGGATTAGATTTCCAATGCAATCTACAGAGCCTGACGTTCAAATTCGGCGGCCCAATACCCCCACTCACTATCTGCGGCCTCGCCACCCTCAAGGTGCAACCCCCGTCCTTGTTTGCGAACCTCACCCCGGATTGCAAACACGTCGCCACTAGGAGCAGACGGTACAGCGCCCAGGACCGGACCTTCATTCGGTCCGAAGTCCAGCGGCTACTAAAGGAGGGCATAATCCAGGCCAGCAATAGTCCCTGGAGAGCACAGGTGGTAGTAGTGAAGACAGGGGAGAAACAAAGGATGGTCATAGACTATAGCCAGACCATCAACAGGTACACACAACTAGACGCGTACCCTCTCCCCCGCATATCCGACATGGTCAATCGGATTGCCCAATATAAAGTCTTCTCCACCGTGGACCTCAAGTCCGCCTACCATCAGCTCCCCATCCGCCCAAGTGACCGCAAGTACACAGCCTTCGAGGCAGACGGGCGATTATACCATTTCCTAAGGGTCCCATTTGGCGTCACAAACGGGGTCTCGGTCTTCCAACGGGAGATGGACCGAATGGTTGATCAACATGGGTTGTGGGCCACGTTCCCGTATCTCGACAATGTAACCATCTGCGGCCACGATCAGCAGGACCACGACGCCAACCTCCAAAAATTCCTCCAGACCGCCAAAGCCTTGAACCTCACGTACAACGAGGACAAGTCCGTTTTTAGCACCAATCGGCTAGCCATTCTGGGCTACGTATTGCGCAATGGGATAATAGGCCCCGACCCCGAACGTATGCGCCCCCTCATGGAATTTCCCCTCCCGCACTGCTCCAAAGCCCTGAAACGCTGCCTTTCATACTACGCCCAGTGGGTCCCCCAGTACGCAGACAAGGCCCGCCCCCTAATACAGACCACGACCTTCCCTCTGTCGACAGAGGCTTGCCAGGCCTTCAGCCGCATCAAAGCGGATATCGCAAAGGCCACGATGCGCGCCATCGACGAGTCCCTCGCCTTCCAGGTCGAGAGCGACGCCTCTGACGTAGCTCTAGCGGCCACCCTTAACCAAGCGGGCAGACCCGTGGCCTTCTTCTCCCGGACCCTCCACGCCTCAGAAATCCGCCACTCCTCAGTGGAAAAGGAAGCCCAAGCCATAGTGGAAGCTGTGCAACATTGGAGGCATTACCTGGCCGGCAGGAGATTCACTCTCCTCACTGACCAACGGTCGGTAGCCTTCATGTTCGATAATGCACTGCGGGGCAAAATCAAAAACGACAAGATCTTAAGGTGGAGGATCGATCTCTCCACCTTCAACTACGAGATTTTGTATCGTCCCGGAAAGCTGAACGAGCCGTCCGATGCCCTATCCCACAGCACATGTGCCAACGCACAAATTAACCGCCTCCAAACCCTCCACGAGGACGTCTGCCACCCGGGGGTCACTCAGTTTTTCCACTTTATCAAGTCCCGCAATCTCCCATACTCTTTAGAGGAGGTCCGTACAGTCACAAGGGACTGCCACATCTGCGCGGAATGCAAACGGCATTTTTTCAGGCCGGACGGTGCGCACCTGATTAAGGCTTCCCGCCCCTTTGAACGCCTTAGTCTCGATTTCAAAGGGCCCCTCCCCTCCACCGACCGCAACACATACTTTCTTAATGTGGTGGACGAATACTCCCGCTTCCCATTCGCCATTCCCTGCTCTGACATGACCGCGGCCACAGTCATTAAAGCCCTGAACAGCATCTTCACACTGTTCGGTTACCCCGCATACGTCCACAGCGACAGGGGGTCCTCTTTCATGAGTGACGAGCTGCGCCAGTTCCTGCTCAGCAAGGGCATAGCCTCAAGCAGGACGACCAGCTACAACCCCCGGTGGAACGGGCAAGTAGAGAGGGAGAATGGCACGGTCTGGAAGACCGTCCTACTGGCCCTACGGTCCAGGGACCTCCCAGTTTCACGGTGGCAGGATGTCCTCCCGGATGCTCTCCACTCCATCCGGTCGCTATTATGTACGAGCACTAATCAAACGCCTCATGAGCGTCTCCTTGTCTTCCCGAGGAGGTCCTCCTCTGGAACGTCGCTGCCGACCTGGCTGGCGGCCCCAGGACCCATCTTGCTCCGAAAGCATGTGCGGGCACATAAGGCGGACCCGTTGGTCGAAAGGGTTCACCTCCTCCACGCGAACCCGCAGTACGCTTACGTGGAGTACCCCGCCGGCCGACAGGACACGGTCTCCCTGCGGGATCTGGCGCCCGCCGGCAACACACACACCCCCCCGACACCATTCACCCAACCCCCCCCTTCCTGCCACCGCCGCACCCCGCGACCGCCCCCTTCCCAGGAGGATCGGTTCCCCTCCCCTCAGGCCCGACCAAGAATAAAGCCCAAGCTGAAACCGTAAGGCTCCCGGAGACGACAACACCGGTACAAGCACCACCACCACCACCACCGGGGCCGAGGCGATCGACACGGACGACCAGACCGCCCGGCCGACTCGTGGCGTCGATCTAAATCAATATATGGACTTTTCACAAGAACATTTTGCTTTTCTCCCGATACCTTCTGTAAATAGTTGAAACAGGACAAAATTGTACAATACTGCATTGCCATGTGAATTTTTTCCCCCCAGGACCAGCTGTAAACCCTTACCACCATACGAAGCATCACCCCTCCGGGTTCATTTTTGACAAGGGGTGAATGTGGTAGTATGTATTCGGGGTCATGTGGGACTGGAAGCCCTAATGTCATTGGCTGACAGATCCCGGGTCCTGGTTGGCCGTTGACCTCTAGCTCCGCCCTGAAGGCGGAGTATAAGAAGCCGGAGTGCTCCCCCACAGGCCATTCTACCTGTGCAGGGGAACAGACACGCTTAATAAAGCCTCATCGACTTCACTCTATTCGTCTCACGGAGTCTTTGTGCGCTACACAGAGTAAAGCTCCCTCTACACTGTCCCCATCAAACACTCCCAGGACAGGTACAACATGGGCTTACATACAGAGTAAAGCTCCCTCGACACTGTCCCCATCAAACACTCCCAGGACAGGTACAGCACAGGGTGAGATACAGAGTAAAGCTCCCTCTACACTGTCCCCATCAAACCCTCCCACGACAGGTACAGCACGGGGTTAGAGACAGAGTAAAGCTCCCTCTACACTGTCCCCATCAAACACTCCCAGGACAGGTACAGCACAGGGTGAGATACAGAGTAAAGCTCCCTCTACACTGTCCCCATCAAACACTCCCAGGACAGGTACAGCACTGGGTTAGATACAGAGTAAAGCTCCCTCTACACTGTCCCCATCAAACACTCCCAGGACAGGCATTCCCATTAGTTGTTGCCTTCTCTATAACTGGAAATTCATCAGCATTTCACATGATGCACAGCTTTGGGTGTGAGCTCTCTCATTGTTATTGCCACTGCCCCTCCCCCTCTCCTGGTCTCCAGGTGATCACTTACCTGTGAACAGAATGAGGAGAGCAGTGAGGGGCTAGGCCGACGCCGGAGGAATTTCCGCCCCGCCAGCTGGCGGAAACGGCCTTTGTTGCCCCGTCAGCTGGCATCTCGGGGCGGCGCATGCACGGGAGCGTCAGCGTCCGCTGACAGTTTCCCACGCATGCGCAGTGGAGGGAGTCTCTTCCGCCTCCGCCATGGTGGAGACCGTGGCGGAGGCGGAAGGGAAAGAGTGCCCCCACGGCACAGGCAGATCGGTGGGCCCCGATCGCGGGCCAGGCCACCGTGGGGGCACCCCCCGGGGCCAGATCGCCCCGCGCCCCCCCCCAGGACCCCGGAGCCCGCCCACGCCGCCTGGTCCCGCCGTTCAAAGGTGGTTTAATCCACGCCGGCGGGACAGGCAATTTATCGGCGGCACTTCGGCCCATCCAGGCCGGAGAATCGAGCGATGGGGGCCCGCCAACTGGCGTGGCCCGATTCCCGTCCCGCCGAATATCCGGTACCGGAGACTTCGGCAACCGGCGGGGGCGGGATTCACGGCAGACCCCGGTGATTCTCCAACCTGGCGGGGGGTTGGACAATGACGCCCCTGGCTTTTAAGGGAACGGCGGAGGCTACAGGCGGAGCTCTGATTGTTAACCACAGGAAAGGCAGTGGAACAGCTCAGAAAGACGAGGGGGGTGATTTAC
>NW_027308452.1:0-106140 GCF_047496885.1 Scyliorhinus torazame
TTTACCTTAAACTGATCTACAGATTACACTTCCAGTTCACTAATCCCACCACTCAACTGAACTCCTCCATCCCTGACAACACTCCATTAAATATCCTTTGCTTTGTCTCCAAAATCCTCACATCCTTTTGTATATTTAGCGGCAGAACAAGAAGCAATTCCTCAGCTATGGTCCTATCTATAAACCTGGTTATAACTCTATAGGCTATTGGCAAAGTGTTAGAAAGTGGGATTCAAATACTCAGGTGGTTGTTTTTGACCTGCCCAGTCCAGATGGGCCGAATGGCCTTTCTGTGCTCTGGACCTCGATGACTCTATGATCCTAACATCCTTCTTTTTGGAGTCTCCGCCTCTACTGATCAAGTTAAATATCTTCTGAGGTTTTTCTAATCGTATCCTCATGACCTTCCAGTGCAAAGTGTGGACATGTACCCGCTCCCTTCCTGTACACATTTTAAACGTGTCCCGTTTAGTTTATATTTCCTGTCCTCAGCCCTCCTCCCTAATGCATCACCCACACGACAGTGATTTAAATTTACTTTCCCCGTGACCCTCCCTTTCACAGATCTGGGAACATGCTGCTGAAGATTGCTGCTACCCTGCTCACTGTGTCATTGCTGAGTGTCTGTCATTTGTGAATGTTGAAAGTCTTTCCATTGAAACCTATCGCAGTGAATTGTGTCTTGAAGAGCAATTGTCCTCATGTGGACCCCGAGTGAACATCAGTGTCTCCTCCCCTCCTGTCTGAATAACTATCATTCACCGCTTCTCTCTGCTTTCTGTTTCTTAGCCAATATCACATTCTCACTGTCACAGACCCTTTAATCCACGGCTTTGGGACTCGATAACAACTCTAATAAATGACATTTGATCACAATATGTTCCAGTACATAAATTCATATCAGTTCCCTCATTAATCGTCCAGTTATTTTGAAATATAACTGCAATAACAACATGCGATATGATTTCCCACGAATATCGCCGTGTTTCTGGTCACATAACACCATTTCCTCGCGAAGGAGCAATATTCCTGTTGCCCAGTCTGACCCCTAGAAATGTCCTGGTGACTAACATTATACTGACTGCGCTGTCCCTCCAGGGTTTATCCCTCTCTCTCCTTTTATAAACAGGATGGGACAGTGAAAATGCCCCAGTCCCCTGGAACCACTCAGATATCAATGAGGATTGAGTATCAGGGTCAGTGTGTCCACTATTTCCACACTCCATCCCTCAGTCACTGTCACACAGCCAATCCAGACCCGGTTAATCTTCTATTTCTTTGTGATATAATAAGTATTTGATTGAAAGGGGTTAACTGAGCCTGTTTGTTTAGTGACTGTGATTAATGTCAGTCTCTATGGGTCTAACCGTGTCACTGGAGGGTTTGTCTCTGCTATTAATAAGCGATTCCTTTCATTGTGTTATCCCAAACTGTCAGCGGGAGCGTCAATTCCAACACTGCCAGAGATCAGCGGCTCCAGAGAGACCGAGAGGAGGGAGAGAATCTGGGAACTACCCACAGGAACGTTACAGCAATGGACAGGAGTTTATCCCTGGGTATTTACTTGATGTCTTGGCCGTCTTTACCATTCCGGATCTACGGCGCACTGCTGATAATTCAAGTGGGGTACTATCCCCTCCTGGCTGTTGTCGGTGTCCCTGGTAAGTCTCCCTGTCCAGTAATGTATTGTATAAACGACTTTAAGTGTATTATTGCTCTGGTCATTTGCATCTTGGAAAGATTGAATCCACGTTCTTCAGTTCAGAAGTTTGTAAGTTTTCAGGTCCAGGAGCAGAATGAGGCTATTTGGCCCCTCGCGTCTGCTCCGTCATTCGGTCTTGGCTGATCTCATCCTCGGCTTAACGCCGCCGCCCTGCCCATTATCCAAAATTCTCACCCCATTCCCAATTCAAAATCTATATAACTGCTCCTTAAATTTACTCACTGTCCCAGCATGCACCGCACTCTGGATAGCAAATTCCACAGGTTCCCATCCCATTGGGAGAAGTAGTTTCTCCTCAGCTCTGATTCCCATTTGCTGCCTGTTATCCTGAGATTCTGACCTCTCGTTCTAGAACGCCCCACAAGAGAAAGCATCCGCTCCACTTCCACTTTACCCACACCTTTTATCTTATAAACCACAATTGGATCTCTACTACTTCTTAACAATTCTCTTGATAAAACAAAGCCCTCATCTCTGCGGTCACTCTAGTCAACCTCATCTGAACTGCCTCTAAAGCACCGACATCTTTCCTCAAATCAGGGGCCAGAAGTGTGCAGTACTCCAGGTGCGGTCTGACCAACATCTGGAATAGTGGGAATAACACTTCCTTACCTTGAAGCTCTGTGCCTTTAGCTATAAATATCAATATCGATTCCTGTCACTGAGGTCATTCCCTATCCAGCGGCTCCACTCGCTCTCTGGTTAATATCGGAGGCTGTTCACAATCCCTGCTCTCCCTTTGACAGTAAAGTTATTATAGCCAGACGTTCTCTCCATTCCCAATTCTGCTCACTTGCCATCGCCACCTCTGCTTCATCTCAGCTGCAGAATAAATCATCATCTGTGTCTTTGTTAAATCCACACTCGACTAATCCACTGATATTCTGTCGCACAATTTCTGATACAAATCTTCATGAAGCGCAGCTCATCTCCAACTCTGCTGCCATATCCTAACCCTCACCGAATCCCAGTCCCCTATCATCCCTGTGCTCACTGCTGTAGATTGGTTCCCAGTCTGGGTCCTAACCCGCACCCAATCCCAGTCACCTATCATCCCTGTGCTCACTGCTGTAGATTGGTTCACAGTCTGGCAACATCCCACTATCTGAATTCTCATTCAGTGATTGAAATTCTCCACAGTCTCACTCAATCAAATTAGACCAAGCCCATGTCCATTTTCAATGAATGTGGAAATGAGTTATTTTTCATTACTTTTGCAATTCTGTTATTGGGAGGTGAGTGAAGAGGCTGAGAATGGGTTTCTGCAGGTTGTATTATTGGAAGGTTAGTGGAGATGCTGAGGATGGGGTTCTGCAGGTTGTGTTATTGGGAGGTGAGTGAAGATGCTGAGGATGGGTTTCTGCAGTTTGTGTTATTGGGAGGTGAGTGGAGATGCTGAGGATGGGTTTCTGCAGGTTGTGTTATTGGGAGGTGAGTGGAGATGCTGAGGATGGGTTTCTGCAGGTTGTGTTATTGGGAGGTGAGTGGAGATGCTGAGGATGGGTTTCAGCAGGTTGTGTTATTGGAAGGTGAGTGAAGATGCTGAGGATGGGTTTCTGCAGGTTGTGTTATTGGGAGGTGAGTGGAGATGCTGAGGATGGGTTTCTGCAGGTTGTGTTATTGGAAGGTCAGTGAAGATGCTGAGGATGGGTTTCTGCAGGTTGTGTTCTTGCGAGGTTAGGGAAGATGCGCGGATGGGTTTCTACAGGTTGTGTTATTGGAAGGTTAGTGAAGATGCTGAGGATGGGTTTCTGCAGGTTGCGTTATTGGGAGGCGAGTGAAGATGCTGAGGATGGGGTTCTGCAGGTTGTGTAATTAGAAGTTTAGTGAAGATGCGGAGGATGGGATTCTGCAGGTTGTGTTATTGGGAAGTGAGTGAAGAGGCTGAGGATGGGTTTCTGCAGCTTGTGTTATTGGGAGGTGAGTGGAGATGCAGAAGATGGGTTTCTGCAGGTTGTGTTATTGGGACGTGAGTGAAGATGCTGAGGTTGGGTTTCTGCAGGTTGTGTTATTGGGAGGTGAGTGGAAATGCTCAGGATGGTTTTATGCAAATTGTGTTATTGGGAGGCGAGTGGAGATGCTGAGGATGGATTTCTGCAGGTTGTGTTGTTGGAAGGTTAGTGAAGATGCTGAGGATGGGTTTCTGCAGGTTGTGTTATTGGGAGGTGAGTGGAGATGCTGAGGATGGGTTTCTGCAGGTTGTGTTGTTGGAAGGTTAGTGAAGATGCTGAGGATGGGTTTCTGCAGGTTGTGTTATTGGGAGGTGAGTGGAGATGCTGAGGATGGGTTTCTGCAGGTTGTGTTATTGTGAGGTGATTGGAGATTCTGAGGATGGGTTTCTGCAGGTTGTGTTATTGGAAGGTTAGTGAAGATGCTGAGGATGTGTTTCTGCAGGTTGTGTTATTGGGAGGTGAGTGAAGATGCTGAGGATGTGTTTCTGCAGGTTGTGTTATTGGGAGGTGAGTGAAGATGCTGAGGATGGTTTTCTGCAGGTTGTGTTATTGGGAGGTGAGTGAAGATGCTGAGGATGTGTTTCTGCCGGTTGTGTTATTGGGAGGTGAGTGAAGATGCTGAGGATGGTTTTCTGCAGGTTGTGTTATTGTGAGGTGATTGGAGGTGCTGAGGATGGCTTTCTGCAGGTTGTGTTATTGGGAGGTGAGTGGAGATGCTGAAGATTGGTTTCTGCAGGTTGTGTTATTGGGAGGTGAGTGAAGATGCTGAGGATGGGTTTCTGCAGATTGTGTTATTGGAAGGTTAGGGCAGATGCCGAGGATGGTTTTCTGCAGGTTGTGTTATTGGGAGGTGAGTGAAGATGCTGAGGATGGGTTTCTGCAGGTTGTGCTATTGGAAGGTTAGTGAAGAGGTTGAGGATGGGTTTCGGCAGGTTGTGTTATTGGGAGGTGAGTGGAGATGCTGAGGATGGGTTTCTGCAGGTTGTGTTATTGGGAGGCGAGTGAAGATGCTGAGGATGGGTTTTCTGCAGATTGTGTTGTTGGAAGGTTAGTGAAGATGCTGAGGATGGGTTCTGCAGGTTGTGTTATTTGGAGGTGAGTGGAGATGCTGAGGATGGGTTTCTGCAGGTTGTGTTATTGGGAGATGAGTGGAAATGCTGAGAATGGGTTTCTGCAGGTTGTGATATTGGGAGGTGAGTGGAGATGCAGAGGATGTGTTTCTGCAGGTTGTGTTGTTGGATGATTGGGGAAGATGCTGAGGATGGTTTTCTGCAGATTGTGTTATTGGAAGGTTAGTGAAGATGCTGAGTATGTGTTTCTGCAGGTTGTGCTATTGGGAGGTGAGTGGAGATGCTGAGGATGGGTTTCTGCAGGTTGTGTTATTGGAAGGTTAGTGAAGATGGTGAGGATGGGTTTCTGCAGTTTGTGTTACTGGGAGGTGAGTGAAAATGCTGAGAATGGTTTTCTGCAGGTTGTGTTATTGGAAGGTTATTGAAGATGCTGAGAATGGGTTGCTGCAGGTTGTGTTATGGGAAGGTGAGTGGAGATGCTGAGAATGGGTTTCTGCAGATTGTGTTATTGGGAGGTGAGTGAAGATGCTGAGGATGGGTTTCTGCAGGTTGTGTTATTGGGAGGTGAGTGGAGATGCTGTGGATGTGTTTCTGCAGGTTGTGTTATTGGGAGGTGAGTGGAGATGCTGAGGATGGTTTTCTGCAGGTTGTGTTATTGGAAGGTTAGTGAAGATTCTGAGGATGTGTTTCTGCAGGTTGTGTAATTGGGAGGTGAGTGGAGATGCTGAGGATGGGTTTCAGCAGGTTGTGTTATTAGGAGGTGAGTGGAGATGCTGAGGATGGGTTTCTGCAGGTTGTGTTACTGGGAGGTGAGTTGAGATGCTGAGGATGGGTTTCTGCAGGTTGTGTTATTGGAAGGTTAGTGAAGATGCTGAGGATGGGTTTCTGCAGGTTGTGTTACTGGGAGGTGAGTGAACATGCTGAGGAGGGGTTTCTGCAGGTTGTGTTACTGGGAGGTGAGTGAACATGCTGAGGAGGGGTTTCTGCAGGTTGTGTTATTGGGAGGTGCTTGGAGGTGCTGAGGATAGGTTTCTGCAGGTTGTGTTATTGGGAGGCGAGTGGAGATGCTGAGGATGGGTTTCTGCAGGTTGTGATATTGGGAGGTGAGTGAAGATGCTGAGGATGAGTTTCAGCAGATTGTGCTATTGGAAGGTTAGGGAAGATGCCGAGGATCGTTTTCTGCAGGTTGTGTTATTGGGAGGTGCGCGGAGATGCTGGGGATGGGTTTCTGCAGGTTGTGTAACTGGTAGGTGAGTGAAGATGCTGAGGATGGTTTTCTGCAGATTGTGTTATTGGAAGGTTAGTGAAGATTCTGAGGATGTGTTCTGCAGGTTGTGTTACTGGGAGGTGAGTTGAGATGCTGACGATGGATTTCTGCAGGTTGTTTTATTGGAAGGTTAGTGAAGATGCTGAAGATGGTTTCTGCAGGTTGTGTTACTGGGAGGAGAGTGAAGATGCTGAGAATGGGTTTCTGCAGGTTGTGTTATTGGGAGGTGAGTGAAGATGCTGAGAATGGGTTTCTGCAGGTTGTGTTATTGGGAGGTGAGTGGAGATGCTGAGGATGGGTTTCTGCAGGTTGTGTTATTGGGAGGTGAGTGGAGATGCTGAGGATGGGTTTCTGCAGGTTGTGTTATTGGGAGGGGAGTGGAGATGCTGAGGATGGGTTTCTGCAGGTTGTGTTGTTGGAAGGTTGGGGAAGATGCTGAGGATGGTTTTCTGCAGATTGTGTTATTAGAAGGTTAGTGAAGATGCTGAGGATGGGTTTCTGCAGGTTGTGCTATTGGGAGGTGAGTGGAGATGCTGAGGATGGGTTTCTGCATGTTGTGTTATTGGGAGGTGAGTGGAGATGCTAAGGATGGGTTTCTGCAGGTTGTGTTATGGGAAGGTGAGTGGAGATGCTGAGGATAGGTTTCTGCAGGTTGTGTTATTGAGAGGTGTGTGGAGATGCTGAGGATGAGTTTCTGCAGGTTTTGTTATTGGAAGGTTATGGAAGATGCTGAGGACAGTTTTCTGCAGACTGTGTTATTGGAATGTTAGTGAAGATTCTGAGGATGGTGTTCTGCAGGTTGTGTTATTGGAAGATTTGTGAAGATGCTGAGGATGGGTTTCTGCAGGTTTTGTTATTGGAAGGTTAGTGAAGATGCTGAAAATGGGTCTCTGCAGGTTCTGTAATTGGTCGGTTAGGGAAGATGCTGAGGATGGGTTTCTGCAGGTTGTGTTATTGGGAGGTCAGTGAAGATGCTGAGGATGGGTTTCTGCAGGTTGTGTTACTGGGATGTGAGTGGAGATGCTGAGGATGGGATTCTGCAGGTTCTGTTATTGGGAGGTGAGTGAAGATGCTGAGGATGGGTTACTGCAGTTTGTGTTATTGGGAGGTCTGTGGAGATGTTGAGGATGGGTTTCTGCAGGTTGTGTTATTGGGATGTGAGTGAAGATGCTGAGGATGGGTTTCTGCAGGTTATGTTGTTGGAAGGAGATGGAGATGCTGAGGCTGGGTTTCTGCAGGTTGTGTTATTGGGAGGTGAGTGGAAATGCTGAGGATGGGTTTCTGCATGTTGTGTTATTGGGAGGTGAGTGGAGATGCTGAGGATGGGTTTCTGCAGGTTGTGTTATTAGGAGGTGAGTGGAGATGCTGAGGATGGGCTTCTGCAGGTGGAGATAATGAGGATGGGTTTCTGCAGGTTGTGTTATTGGAAGGTGAGTGAAGATGCTGAGGATGGGTTTCTGCAGGTTGTGTTATTGTAAGGTGAGTGAAGATTCTGAGGATGGGTTTCTGCAGGTTATGTTATTGGAAGGAGATGGAGATGCTGAGGCTGGGTTTCTGCAGGTTGTGTTATTGAGAGGTGAGTGGAGATGCTGAGGATGGGTTTCTGCAGGTAGTGTTATTGGGAGGTGAGTAGAGATGCTGAGGATGGGTTTCTGCAGGTTGTGTTATTAGGAGGTGAGTGGAGATGCTGAGGATGGGCTTCTGCAGGTGGAGATAATGAGGATGGGTTTCTGCAGGTTGTGTTATTGGAAGGTGAGTGAAGATGCTAAGGATGTGTTTCTGCAGGTTGTGTTATTGGAAGGTGAGTGGAGATGCTGTGGATGGGTTTCTGCAGGTTGTATTATTGGGATATTAGCGAAGATGCTGAGGATGGGTTTCTGCAGGTTGTGTTAATCGAAGGTGAGTGTAGATGGTGAGGATAGGTTTCTGCAGGTTGTGTTATTGGAAGGTGAGTGGAGATGCTGAGGATGGGTTTCTGCAGGTTGTGTTATTGGAAGGTGAGTGGAGATGCTGAGGATGGGTTTATAGAACATAGAACATAGCGCAATACAGCGCAGTACAGGCCCTTCGGCCCACGATGTTGCACCGAATCAAAAGCCATCTAACCTACACTATGCCATTATCACCTATATGTTTATCCAATAAACTTTTAAATGCCCTCAATGTTGGCGAGTTCACTACAGTAGCAGGTAGGGCATTTCACGGCCTCACCACTCTTTTCGTAAAGAACCTACCTCTGACCTCTGTCCTATATCTATTACCCCTCAGTTTAAAGTTATGTCCCCTCGTGCCAGCCATTTCCATCCGCGGGAGAAGGCTCTCACTGTCCACCCTATCCAACCCCCTGATCATTTTGTATGCCTCTATTAAGTCTCCTCTCAACCTTCTTCTCTCCAACGAAAACAACCTCATGTCCATCAGCCTTTCCTCATACGATTTTCCCTCCATACCAGGCAACATCCTGGTAAATCTCCTCTGCACCCGCTCCAAAGCCTCCACGTCCTTCCTATAATGCGGTGACCAGAACTGTACGCAATACTCCATATGCGGCCGAGCAAGAGTTCTGTACAGCTGCAACATGACTTCCTGACTCCGGAACTCAATCCCTCTACCAATAAAGGCCAACACTCCATAGGCCTTCTTCACAACCCTGTCAACCTGGGTGGCAACTTTCAGAGATCGATGAACAAGGACACCTAGATCCCTCTGCTCATCCACACTTTCAAGAACTTTACCATTAGCCAAATATTCCGCATTCCTGTTATTCCTTCCAAAGTGAATCACCTCACACTTCTCTACATTAAACTCCATTTGCCACCTCTCAGCCCAGCTCTGCAGCTTATCTATATCCCTCTGTAACCTGCTACATCCTTCCACACTATCGACAACACCACCGACTTTAGTATCGCCTGCAAATTTACTCACCCACCCTTCTGCGCCTTCCTCTAGGTCATTGATAAAAATGACAAACAGCAACGGCCCCAGAACAGATCCTTGTGGCATTCCACTTGTGACTGAACTCCATTCTGAACATTTCCCATCAACCACCACCCTCTGGTTGTTTTATTGGAAGGTGAGTGGAGATGCTGCGGATGGGTTTCTGCAGGTTGTGTTATTGGGAGGTGAGTGAAGATGCTGAGGATGGGTTTCTGCAGGTTGTGTTATTGGGAGGTGACTGAAGATGCTGAGAATGGGTTTCTACAGGTTGTGTTATTGGAAGGTTAGTGAAGATGCTGAGGATGATTTTCTACAGGTTGTGTTATTGGAAGGTGAGTGAAAATGCTGACGATGGGTTTCTGCAGGTTGTGTAATTGGACGGTGAGTGGAGATGCTGAGGATGGGTTTCTACAGGTTGTGTTATTGGAAGGTGAGAGGAGATGCTATGGATGGGTTTCTTCAGGTTGTGTTATTGGGGGGTGAGTGGAGATGCTGAGGATGGGTTTCTGCAGTTTGAGGAATTGCAAGGTTAGTGAAGATGCTGAGGATGGTCTTCTGCAGGTTGTGTTATTGGGAGGTGAGTGAAGATGCTGAGGATGGGTTACTGCAGGTTGTGTTATTGGGAGGTGAGAGACGATGCTGAGGATGGGTTCAGCTGGTTGTGTTATTGGGAGGTGAGTGGAGATGCTGAGAATGGGTTTCTGCAGGTTGTGTTATTGGGAGGTGAGTGGAGATGCTGCGGATGGGTTTCTGCAGGTTGTGTTATTGGGAGGTGAGTGAAGATGCTGAGGATTTGTTTCTGCAGGTTGTGTTATTGGGAGGTGACTGAAGATGCTGAGAATGGGTTTCTACAGGTTGCGTTATTGGGAGGTGAGTGGAGATGCTGAGAATGGGTTTCTGCAGGTTGTGTTATTGGGAGGTGAGTGGAGATGCTGAGGATGGATTTCTACAGGTTGTGTTACTGGAAGGTGAGTGGAGATGCTAAGGATGGGTTTCTTCAGGTTGTGTTATTGGGGGGGTGAGTGGCGATGCTGAGGATGTGTTTCTGCATGGTGTGTTATTGAGAGGTGAGTGAAGATGCTGAGGATGGGTTTCTGCAAATTGTGTTATTGCAAGGTTATTGAAGATGCTGAGGGTGAGTTTCTGCAGGTTGTGTTATTGGAAGGTGAGTGAAGATGCGGAGGATGGGTTTCTGCAGGTTGTGTTATTGGAAGGTGAGTGAAGGTGCTGAGGATGGGTTTCTGCAGGATGTGTTATTGGAAGGTGAGTGAAGGTGCTGAGGATGGGTTTCTGCAGGTTGTGTTATTGGAAGGTGAGTGGAGATGCTGAGGATGAGTTTCTGCAGTTTGTGTTATTGGAAGGTGAGTGAAGATGCTGAGAATGGGTTTCTGCAGGTTGTGTTATTGGGAGGTGAGTGGAGATGCTGAGGATGGGTTTCTGCAGGTTGTGTTATTGGGAGGTGAGTGGAGATGCTGAGGATGGGTTTCTGCAGGTTGTGTTATTGGGAGGTGAGTGGATTTGCTGAGGATGGGTTTCTGCAGTTTGTGTTGTTGGAAGGTGAGTGAAGATGCTGAGAATGGGTTTCTGCAGGTTGTGTTATTGGGAGGTGAGTGGAGATGCTGAGGATGGGTTTCTGCAGGTTGTGTTATTGGGAGGTGAGTGAATATGCTGAGGATGGGTTTCTGAAGGTTGTGTTATTGGGAGGTGAGTGGAGATGCTGAGGATGGGTTTCTGCAGGTTGTGTCATTGGGAGGTGCGTGAAGATGCTGAGGATGGGTTTCTGCAGTATGTGTTATTGGGAGGTGAGTGGAGATGCTGAGGATGGTTTTCTGCAGCTTGTGTTATTCGAAAGTGAGTGAAGATGCTGAGGATGGGTTTCTGCAGGTTGTGTTATTGGGAGGTGAGTGGATATGCTGAGGATGGGTTTCTGCAGTTTGTGTTATTGGGAGGTGAGTGGAGATGCTGAGGATGGGTTTCTGCAGGTTGTGTTATGGGAAGTTGAGTGAAGATGCTGAGGATGGGTTTCTGCAGGTTGTGTTATTGGGATTTGAGTGGAGATGCTGAGGATGGGTTTCTGCAGGTTGTGTTATTGGAAGGTGAGTGAAGATGCTGAGGATGTGTTTCTGCACGTTGTGTTATTGGAAGGTGAGTGAAGATGCTGAGGATGGGTTTCTGCTGGTTGTGTTATTCGGAGGTTAGTGGAGATGCTGAGGATGGGTTTCTGCAGGTTGTGTTATTGGGGGGTGAGTGGAGATGCTGAGGATGTGTTTCTGCAGGGTGTGTTATTGGGAGGTGAGTGGAGATGCTGTGGATGGGTTTCTGCAAATTGTGTTATTGCAAGGTTATTGAAGATGCTGAGGATGAGTTTCTGCAGGTTGTGTTATTGGAAGGTGAGTGAAGATGCGGAGGATGGGTTTCTGCAGGTTGTGTTATTGGAAGGTGAGTGAAGATGCTGAGGATGGGTTTCTGCAGGATGTGTTATTGGAAGGTGAGTGAAGGTGCTGAGGATGGGTTTCTGCAGGTTGTGTTATTGGGGGGTGAGTGGAGATGCTGAGGATGAGTTTCTGCAGTTTGTGTTATTGGAAGGTGAGTAAAGATGCTGAGAATGGGTTTCTGCAGGTTGTGTTATTGGGAGGTGAGTGGAGATGCTGAGGATGGGTTTCTGCAGGTTGTGTTATTGGGAGGTGAGTGGAGATGCTGAGGATGGGTTTCTGCAAGTTGTGTTATTGGGAGGTGAGTGGAGTTGCTGAGGATGGGTTTCTGCAGTTTTGTTGTTGGAAGGTGAGTGAAGATGCTGAGAATGGGTTTCTGCAGGTTGTGTTATTGGGAGGTGAGTGGAGATGCTGAGGATGGGTTTCTGCAGGTTGTGTTATTGGGCGGTGAGTGAAGATGCTGAGGATGGGTTTCTGCAGGTTGTGTTATTGGGAGGTGAGTGAAGATGCTGAGGATGGGTTTCTGCAGGTTGTGTTATTGGGAGGTGAGTGAAGAGGCTGAGGATGGGTTTCTGCAGGTTGTGTTATTGGGAGGTGAGTGGAGATGCTGAGGATGGGTTTCTGCAGGTTGTGTCATTGGGAGGTGAGTGAAGATGCTGAGGATGGGTTTCTGCAGATTGTGTTATTGGGAGGTGAGTGGAGATGCTGAGGATGGTTTTCTGCAGCTTGTGTTATTCGAAAGTGAGTGAAGATGCTGAGGATGGGTTTCTGCAGGTTGTGTTATTGGGAGGTGAGTGGAGATTCTGAGGATGGGTTTCTGCAGTTTGTGTTATTGGGAGGTGAGTGGAGATGCTGAGGATGGGTTTCTGCAGGTTGTGTTATTGGAAGGTGAGTGAAGATGCTGAGGATGGGTTTCTGCAGGTAGTGTTATTGGGATTTGAGTGGAGATGCTGAGGATGGGTTTCTGCAGGTTGTGTTATTGGAAGGTGAGTGAAGATGCTGAGGATGTGTTTCTGCAGGTTGTGTTATTGGAAGGTGAGTGAAGATGCTGAGGATGGGTTTCTGCTGGTTGTGTTATTCGGAGGTTAGTGGAGATGCTGAGGATGGTTTTCTGCAGGTTGTGATATTGGGAGGTGAGTGGAGATACTGAGGATGGGTTTCTGCAGGTTGTGTTATTGGAAGGTTAGTTGAGATGCTAAGGATGGGTTTCTTCAGGTTGTGTTATTTGGAGGTGAGTGGAGATGCTGAGGATGGGTTTCTGCAGGTTGTGTTATTGGGGGGTGAGTGAAGAGGCTGAGGATGGGTTTCTGCAGGTTGTTTTATTGGAAGGTGAGTGAAGATGCTGAGGAATGTTTTCTGCAGGTTGTGTTATTGGGAGGTAAGTGGAGATGCTCAGGATGGGTTTCTGCAGATTGTGTTATTGGAAGATTAGTGAAGATGCTGAGGATGGTTTTCTGCGGGTTGTTTTATTGGGAGGTGAGTGGAGATGTTGAGGGTCCGTTTCTGCAGGTTGTGTTACTGGGAGGTGAGTGGAGATGCTGAGGATGGGATTCTGCAGGTTGTGTTATTGGGAGGTGAGTGAAGATGCTGAGGATTGGTTACTGCAGTTTGTGTTATTGGGAGGTCTGTGAAGATTCCGAGGATGGGCTCTGCAGGTTGTGTTACTGGGAGGTGAGTTGAGATGCTGAGGATGGCTTTCTGCAGGTTGTGTTATTGGGAGGTGAGTGGAGATGTTGAGGATGGATTTCTGCAGGTTTTGTTATTGGGAGGTGAGTGACGATGCTGAGGATGCGTTTCTGCAGGTTGTGTTATTGGGATGTGAGTGAAGATGCTGAGGATGGGTTTCTGCAGATTATGTTGTTGGAAGGAGATGGAGATGCTGAGGCTGGGTTTCTGCAGGTTGTGTTATTGGGAGGTGAGTGGAGATGCTGAGGGTGGGTTTCTGCAGGTTGTGTTATTGGGAGGTGAGTGGAGATGCTGAGGATGTGTTGCTGCAGGTTGTGTTATTAGGAGGTGAGTGAAGATAATGAGGATGGGTTTCTGCAGGTTGTGTTATTGGAATGTTAGTGAAGATGCTGAGGATGGGCTTCTGCAGGTGGAGATAATGAGGATGGGTTTCTGCAGGTTGTGTTATTGGAAGGTGAGTGAAGATGCTGAGGATGGGTTTCTGCAGGTTGTGTTTTGGAAGGTTAGTGAAGATGCTGAGGATGGGTTTCTGCAGGTTGTGTTACTGGGAGGTGAGTGAAGATGCTGAGGAGGGGTTTCTGCAGGTTGTATTATTGGGAGGTGATTGGAGGTGCTGAGGATGGGTTTCTGCAGGTTGTGTTATTGGGAGGCGAGTGGAGATGCTGAGGATGGGTTTCTGCAGGTTGTGATATTGGGAGGTGTGTGAAGATGCTGAGGATGGGTTTCTGCAGGTCGTGTTATTGGGAGGTGCGCGGAGATGCTGGGGATGGGTTTCTGCAGGTTGAGTTATTGGAAGGTGAGTGAAGATGCTGAGGATGGTTTTCTGCAGATTGTGTTATTGGAAGGTTAGTGAAGATTCTGAGGATGTGTTCTGCAGGTTGTGTTACTGGGAGGTGAGTTGAGATGCTGAAGATGGGTTTCTGCAGGTTGTTTTATTGGAAGGTTAGTGAAGATGCTGAAGATGGGTTTCTGCAGGTTGTGTTACTGGGAGGAGAGTGAAGATGCTGAGAATGGGTTTCTGCAGGTTGTGTTATTGGGAGGTGAGTGAAGATGCTGAGAATGGGTTTCTGCAGGTTGTGTTATTGGGAGGTGAGTGAAGATGCTGAGAATGGGTTTTTGCAGATTGCGTTATTGGGATGTGAGTGAAGATGCTGAGGATGGGTTTCTGCAGGTTGTGTTATTGGGAGGTGAGTGGAGATGCTGACGAGGGTTTTCTGCAGACTGTGTTATTGGAATGTTTGTGAAGGTTCTGAGGATGGGCTCTGCAGGTTGTGTTACTGGGAGGTGAGTTGAGATGCTGAGGATGGGTTTCTGCAGGTTGTGTTATTGGGAGGTGAGTGGAGATGTTGAGGATGGATTTCTGCAGGTTTTGTTATTGGGAGGTGAGTGTAGATGCTGAGGATGGGTTTTTGCAGGTTGTGTTATTGGGAGGTGAGTGGAGATGCTGAGGATGGGTTTCTGCAGGTTGTGTTATGGGAAGGTGAGTGGAGATGCTGAGGATAGGTTTCTGCAGGTTGTGTTATTGGGAGGTGTGTGGAGATGCTGAGGATGAGTTTCTGCAGGTTTTGTTATTGGAAGGTTAGGGAAGATGCTGAGGAGGGTTTTCTGCAGACTGTGTTATTGGAATGTTTGTGAAGATTCTGAGGGTGGGCTCTGCAGGTTGTGTTACTGGAAGGTGAGTGGAGATGCCGAGCATCGGTTTCGGCATGTTGTGTTATTGGAAGGTGAGTGGAGATGCTGAGGATGGGTTTCTGCAGGTTGTGTTATTGGGAGGCGAGTGGAGATGCTGAGGATTGGTTTCTGCAGGTTGTGCTATTGGAAGGTGAGTGGAGATGCTGAGGATGGGTTTCTGCAGGTTGTATTATTGGGAGGTGAGTGGAGATGCTGAGGATGGGTTTCTGCAGGTTGTGTTATTGGGAGGTGAGTGGAGATGCTGAGGATGGGTTTCTGCAGGTTGTGTTATTGGAAGTTTAGGCAAGATGCTGAGGATGGTTTTCTGCAGGTTGTGTTATTGGGAGGGGAGTGGAGATGCTGAGGATGCGTTTCTGCAGGTTGTGTTGTTGGAAGGTTGGGGAAGATGCTGAGGATGGTTTTCTGCAGATTGTGTTATTGGAAGGTTAGTGAAGATGCTGAGGATGGGTTTCTGCAGGTTGTGCTATTGGGAGGTGAGTGGAGATGCTGAGGATGGGTTTCTGCAGGTTGTGTTATTGGGAGGTGAGTGGAGATGCTGAGGATGGGTTTCTGCAGGTTGTGTTATGGGAAGGTGAGTGGAGATGCTGAGGATAAGTTTCTGCAGGTTGTGTTATTGGGAGGTGTGTGGAGATGCTGAGGATGAGTTTCTGCAGGTTTTGTTATTGGAAGGTTAGGGAAGATGCTGAGGAGGGTTTTCTGCAGTCTGTTTTATTGGAATGTTTGTGAAGATTCTGAGGATGGGCTCTGCAGGTTGTGTTACTGGGAGATGAGTTGAGATGCTGAGGATGGGTTTCTGCAGGTTGTGTTATTGGGAGGTGAGTGGAGATGTTGAGGATGGATTTCTGCAGGTTTTGTTATTGGGAGGTGAGTGACGATGCTGAGGATGGGTTTCTGCAGGTTGTGTTATTGGGCGGTGAGTGAAGATGCTGAAAATGCGTTTCTGCAGGTTGTGTTATTGTGAGGTGAGTGAAGAGGCTGAGAATGGGTTACTGCAGGTTGTGTTATTGGGATGTGAGTGAAGATGCTGAGGATGGGTTTCTGTAGAATATATTGTTGGAAGGAGATGGAGATGCTGAGGCTGGGTTTCTGCAGGTTGTGTTATTGGGAGGTGAGTGGAGATGCTGAGGATGGGTTTCTGCAGGTTGTGTTATTGGGAGGTGAGTGGAGATGCTGAGGATGGGTTTCTGCAGGTTGTGTTATTAGGAGGTGAGTGGAGATGCTGAGGATGGGCTTCTGCAGGTGGAGATAATGAGGATGGGTTTCTGCAGGTTGTGTTATTGGAAGGTGAGTGAAGATGCTGAGGATGGGTTTCTGCAGGTTGTGTTATTGGAAGGTTAGTGAAGATGCTGAGGATGGGTTTCTGCAGGTTGTGTTACTGGGAGGTGAGTGAAGATGCTGAGAAGGGGTTTCCGCAGGTTGTGTTATTGGGAGGTGATTGGAGGTGCTGAGGATGGGTTTCTGCAGCTTGTGTTATTGGGAGGCGAGTGGAGATGCTGAGGATGGGTTTCTGCAGGTTGTGATATTGGGAGGTGAGTGAAGATGCTGAGGATGGGTTTCTGCAGATTGTGTTATTGGAAGGTTAGAGAAGATGCCGAGGATCGTTTTCTGCAGGTTGTGTTATTGGGAGGTGCGCGGAGATGCTGGGGATGGGTATCTGCAGGTTGTGTTATTGGAAGGTGAGTGAAGATGCTGAGGATGGTTTTCTGCAGATTGTTTTATTGGAAGGTGAGTGAAGATTCTGAGGATGTGTTCTGCAGGTTGTGTTACTGGGAGGTGAGTTGAGATGCTGAAGATGGGTTTCTGCAGGTTGTGTTATTGGGAGGTGATTGGAGGTGCTGAGGATGGGTTTCTGCAGCTTGTGTTATTGGGAGGCGAGTGGAGATGCTGAGGATGGGTTTCTGCAGGTTGTGATATTGGGAGGTGAGTGAAGATGCTGAGGATGGGTTTCTGCAGATTGTGTTATTGGAAGGTTAGAGAAGATGCCGAGGATCGTTTTCTGCAGGTTGTGTTATTGGGAGGTGCGCGGAGATGCTGGGGATGGGTATCTGCAGGTTGTGTTATTGGAAGGTGAGTGAAGATGCTGAGGATGGTTTTCTGCAGATTGTGTTATTGGAAGGTGAGTGAAGATTCTGAGGATGGGTTTCTGCAGGTTGTGTTACTGGGAGGTGAGTTGAGATGCTGAAGATGGGTTTCTGCAGGTTGTTTTATTGGAAGGTTAGTGAAGATGCTGAAGATGGGTTTCTGCAGGTTGTGTTACTGGGAGGAGAGTGAAGATGCTGAGAATGGGTTTCTGCAGGTTGTGTTATTGGGAGGTGAGTGGAGATACTGAGGATGGGTTTCTGCAGGTTGTGTTATTGGGAGGTGAGTGAAGATGCTGAGAATGGGTTTCTGCAGGTTGTGTTATTGGGTGGTGAGTGAAGATGCTGAGAATGGGTTTTTGCAGGTTGCGTTATTGGGATGTGAGTGAAGATGCTGAGGATGGGTTTCTGCAGGTTGTGTTATTGGAAGGTGAGTGGAGATGCTGAGGATGGGTTTCTGCAGGTTGTGTTATTGGAAGGTTAGTGAAGATGCTGTGGATGGGTTTCTGCAGGTTGTGTTATTGGAAGGTGAGTGGAGATGCTGAGGACGGGTTTCTGCAGGTTGTGTCATTGGAAGGTCAGTGGAGATGGTGAGAATGGGTTTCTGCAGGTTGTGCTATTGGGAGCAGAGTGGAGATGCTGAGGATGTGTTTCTGCAGGTTGTTTAATTCGGAGGCGAGTGAAGATGCTGAGGACGAGTTTCTGCAGGTTGTGTCATTGGGTGCTGAGTGGCGATGTTGAGGATCGGTTTCTGCTGTTTGTGTTATTGGAAGGATAGTGGCGATGCGGAGGATGGGTTTCTGCAGGTCGTGTTATTGGAAGGTTAGTGAAGATGCTGAGGATGGGGTTCTGCAGGTTGTGTTATTGGAAGCTGAGTGGAGATGCTGAGGATGGGTTTCTGCAGGTTGTGTTTTTGGGAGGGGAGTGGAGATGTGAGGATGGGTTTCTGCAGGTTGTGTTATTGGGAGATAAGTGGAGATGCTGAGGATGGGTTCTGCAGGTTGTGTTATTGGAAGGTGAGTGGAGATGCTGAGGATGGGTTTCTGCATTTTGTGTTATTGGAAGGTGAGTGGAGATGCTGAGGATGGGTTTCTGCAGGTTGTGTTATTGGGAGGTGAGTGGAGATGCTGAGGATGGGTTTCTGCAGGTTGTTTTATTGGAAGTTTAGGGAAGATGCTGAGGATGGGTTTCTGCAGGTTGTGTTGTTGGAAGGTTGGGGAAGATGCTGAGGATGGTTTTCTGCAGATTGTGTTATTGGGAGGTGAGTGGAGATGCTGAGGATGGGTTTCTGCACGTTGTGTTATCGGAAGGTTAGTGAAGATGCTGAGGATGGGTTTCTGCAGGTTGTGCTATTGGGAGGTGAGTGGAGATGCTGAGGATGGGTTTCTGCATGTTGTGTTATTGGGAGGTGAGTGGAGATGCTGAGGATGGGTTTCTGCAGGTTGTGTTATGGGAAGGTGAGTGAAGATGCTGAGGATGGGTTTCTGCAGGTTGTGCTATTGGGAGGTGAGTGGAGATGCTGAGGATGGGTTTCTGCAGGTTGTGTTATTGGGAGGTGTGTGGAGATGCTGAGGATGAGTTTCTGCAAGTTTTTGTTATTGGAAGGTTCGGGAAGATGCTGAGGATGGGTTTTCTGCAGTCTGTGTTATTGGAATGTTTGTGAAGATTCTGAGGATGGGCTCTGCAGGTTGTGTTACTGGGAGGTGAGTTGAGATGCTGAGGATGGGTTTCTGCAGGTTGTGTTATTGGGAGGTGAGTGACGATGCTGAGGATGGGTTTCTGCAGGTTGTGTTAATGGGCGGTGAGTGAAGATGCTGAGAATGCGTTTCTGCAGGTTGTGTTATTGTGAGCTGAGTGAAGAGGCTGAGGATGGGTTTCTGCAGATTGTGTTATTGGGGGGTGAGTGAAGAGGCTGAGGATGGGTTTCTGCAGGTTGTTTTATTGGAAGGTGAGTGAAGATGCTGAGGATTGTTTTCTGCAGGTTGTGTTATTGGGAGGTAAGTGGAGATGCTCAGGATGGGTATCTGCAGATTGTGTTATTGGAAGATTAGTGAAGATGCTGAGGATGGTTTTCTGCAGGTTGTTTTATTGGGAGGTGAGTGGAGATGTTGAGGATCGGTTTCTGCAGATTGAGTGAGTGGAAGGATAGTGGAGATGCGGAGGATGGGTTTCTGCAGGTTGTGTTATTGGGAGGTGAGTGGAGGTGCTGAGGATGGGTTTCTGCAGGATGTGTTATTGGAAGATTTGTGAAGATGCTGAGGATGGGGTTCTGCAGGCTGTGTTATTGGAATATTTGTGAAGATGCTGAGGATGGGTTTCTGCAGGTTTTGTTATTGGAAGGTTAGTGAAGATGCTAAAAATGGGTCTCTGCAGGTTCTGTAATTGGTCGGTTAGGGAAGATGCTGAGGATGGGTTTCTGCAGGTTATGTTATTGGGAGGTCAGTGAAGATGCTGAGGATGTGTTTCTGCAGGTTGTGTTACTGGGAGGTGAGTGGAGATGCTGAGGATGGGATTCTGCAGTTTGTGTTATTGGGAGGTGAGTGAAGATGCTGAGGATGGGTTACTGCAGTTTGTGTTATTGGGAGGTCTGTGGAGATGCTGAGGATGGGTTTCTGCAGGTTGTGTTATTGGGATGTGAGTGAAGATGCTGAGGATGGGTTTCTGCAGGTTATGTTGTTGGAAGGAGATGGAGATGCTGAGGATGGGTTTCTGCAGGTTGTGTTATTGGGAGGTGAGTGGAGATGCTGAGGATGGGTTTCTGCAGGTTGTGTTATTGGGAGGTGAGTGGAGATGCTGAGGATGGGTTTCTGCAGGTTGTGTTATTAGGAGGTGAGTGGAGATGCTGAGGATGGGCTTCTGCAGGTGGAGATAATGAGGATGGGTTCCTGCAGGTTGTGTTATTGGAAGGTGAGAGAAGATGCTGAGGATGGGTTTCTGCAGGTTGTGTTATTGGAAGGTGAGTGAAGATTCTGAGGATGGGTTTCTGCAGGTTATGTTATTGGAAGGAGATGGAGATGCTGAGGCTGGGTTTCTGCAGGTTGTGTTATTGAGAGGTGAGTGGAGATGCTGAGGATGGGTTTCTGCAGGTTGTGTTATTGGGAGGTGAGTAGAGATGCTGAGGATGTGTTTCTGCAGGTTGTGTTATTAGGACGTGAGTGGAGATGCTGAGGATGGGCTTCTGCAGGTGGAGATAATGAGGATGGGTTTCTGCAGGTTGTGTTATTGGAAGGTGAGTGGAGATGCTAAGGATGTGTTTCTGCAGGTTGTGTTATTGGAAGGTGAGTGGAGATGCTGAGGATGGGTTTATAGAACATAGAACATAGCACAATACAGCGCAGTACAGGCCCTTCGGCCCACGATGTTGCACCGAAACAAAAGCCATCTAACCTACACTATGCCATTATCATCTATATGTTTATCCAATAAACGTTTAAATGCCCTCAATGTTGGCGAGTTCACTACTGTAGCAGGTAGGGCATTTCACGGCCTCACTACTCTTTGCGTAAAGAACCTACCTCTGACCTCTGTCCTATATCTATTACCCCTCAGTTTAAAGTTCTGTCCCCTCGTGCCAGCCATTTCCATCCGCGGGAGAAGGCTCTCACTGTCCACCCTATCCAACCCCCTGATCATTTTGTATGCCTCTATTAAGTCTCCTCTCAACCTTCTTCTCTCCAACGAAAACAACCTCATGTCCATCAGCCTTTCCTCATAAGATTCTCCCTCCATACCAGGCAACATCTTGGTAAATCTCCTCTGCACCCGCTCCAAAGCCTCCACGTCCTTCCTATAATGCGGTGACCAGAACTGTACGCAATACTCCATATGCGGCCGAGCAAAAGTTCTGTACAGCTGCAACATGACCTCCTGACTCCGGAACTCATTCCCTCTACCAATAAAGGCCAACACTCCAAAGGCCTTCTTCACAACCCTGTCAACCTGGGTGGCAACTTTCAGAGATCGATGTACAAGGACACCTAGATCCCTCTGCTCATCCACACTTTCAAGAACTTTACCATTAGCCAAATATTCCGCATTCCTGTTAATCCTTCCAAAGTGAATCACCTCACACTTCTCTACATTAAACTCCATTTGCCACCTCTCAGCCCAGCTCTGCAGCTTATCTATATCCCTCTGTAACCTGCTACATCCTTCCACACTATCGACAACACCACCGACTTTAGTATCGTCTGCAAATTTACTCACCCACCCTTCTGCGCCTTCCTCTAGGTCATTGATAAAAATGACAAACAGCAACGGCCCCAGAACAGATCCTTGTGGTACTCCACTTAGAACATAGAACATAGAACAATACAGCGCAGTACAGGCCTTTCGGCCCACGATTTTGCACCGAAACAAAAGCCATCTAACCTGCACTATACCATTATCATCCATATGTTTATCCAATAAACTTTTAAATGCCCTCAATGTTGGAGAGTTCACTACTGTAGAAGGTAGGGCATTCCACGGCCTCACTACTCTTTGCGTAAAGAACCTACCTCTGACCTCTGTCCTATATCTATTACCCCTCAGTATAAGGCTATGTCCCCTCGCGCGAGCCATTTCCATCCGCGGGAGAAGGCTCTCACTGTCCACCCTATCTAACCCTCTGATCATTTTGTATGTCTCTATTAAGTCTCCTCTTAACCGTCTTCTCTCTAACGAAAACAACCTCAAGTCCATCAGCCTTTCCTCATAAGATTTTCCCTCCATACCAGGCAACATCCTGGTAAATCTCCTCTGCACCCATTCCAAAGCCTCCACGTCCTTCCTATAATGCGGTGACCAGAACTGTACGCAATACTCCAAATGCGGCCGTACCAGAGTTCTGTACAGCTGCAACGTGACCTCCCGACTCCGGAACTCAATCCCTCTACCAATAAAGGCCAAGACTCCATAGGCCTTCTTCACCACCCTATCAACCTGGGTGGAAACTTTCAGGGATCTATGTACATGGACACCTAGATCCATCTGCTCATCCACACTTTCAAGAAATTTTCCATTAGCCAAATATTCCACTTGTGACTGAACTCCATTCTGAACATTTCCCATCAACCACCACCCTCTGGTTGTGTTATTGGAAGGTGAGTGGAGATGCTGAGGATGGGTTTCTGCAGGTTGTGTTATTGGGAGGTGAGTGAAGATGCTGAGGATGGGTTTCTGCAGGTTGTGTTATTGGGAGGTGACTGAAGATGCTGAGAATGGGTTTCTACAGGTTGTGTTATTGGAAGGTTAGTGAAGATGCTGAGGATGGGTTTCTACAGGTTGTGTTATTGGAAGGTGAGTGAAAATGCTGACGATGGGTTTCTGCAGGTTGTGTAATTGGACGGTGAGTGGAGATGCTGAGGATGGGTTTCTACAGGTTGTGTTATTGGAAGGTGAGAGGAGATGCTATGGATGGGTTTCTTCAGGTTGTGTTATTGGGGGGTGAGTGGAGATGCTGAGGATGGGTTTCTGCAGTTTGAGGAATTGCAAGGTTAGTGAAGATGCTGAGGATGGTCTTCTGCAGGTTGTGTTATTGTGAGGTGAGTGAAGATGCTGAGGATGGGTTACTGCAGGTTGTGTTATTGGGAGGTGAGAGACGATGCTGAGGATGGGTTCAGCAGGTTGTGTTATTGGGAGGTGAGTGGAGATGCTGAGAATGGGTTTCTGCAGGTTGTGTTATTGGGAGGTGAGTGGAGATGCTGAGGATGGGTTTCTGCAGGTTGTGTTATTGCACGGTGAGTGGAGATGCTGAGGATGGATTTCTACAGGTTGTGTTACTGGAAGGTGAGTGGAGATGCTAAGGATGGGTTTCTTCAGGTTGTGTTATTGCACGGTGAGTGGAGATGCTGAGGATGTGTTTCTGCAGGGTGCGTTATTGGGAGGTGAGTGGAGATGCTGAGGATGGGATTGTGCAAATTGTGTTATTGCAAGGTTATTGATGATGCTGAGGATGAGCTTCTGCAGGTTGTGTTATTGGAAGGTGAATAAAGATGCGGAGGATGGGTTTCTGCAGGTTGTGTTATTGGAAGGTGAGTGAAGATGCTGAGGATGGGTTTCTGCAGGTTGTGTTATTGGAAGGTGAGTGAAGATGCTGAGGATGGGTTTCTGCAGGTTGTGTTATTGGAAGGTGAGTGGAGATGCTGAGGATGAGTTTCTGCAGTTTCTGTTATTGGAAGGTGAGTAAAGATGCTGAGAATGGGTTTCTGCAGGTTGTGTTATTGTGAGGTGAGTGGAGATGCTGAGGATGGGGTTCTGCAGGTTGTGTTATTGGGAGGTGAGTGGAGATGCTGAGGATGGGTTT
Organism: Scyliorhinus torazame; assembly: GCF_047496885.1. Lineage (NCBI taxonomy): Eukaryota > Metazoa > Chordata > Chondrichthyes > Carcharhiniformes > Scyliorhinidae > Scyliorhinus > Scyliorhinus torazame. Next base: position 23,124 of record NW_027308452.1, read on the forward strand.
CTGCAGGTTGTGTTATTGGGAGGTGAGTGGAGTTGTTGAGGATGGGTTTCTGCAGTTTGTGTTGTTGGAAGGTGAGTGAAGATGCTGAGAATGGGTTTCTGCAGGTTTTGTTATCGGGAGGTGAGTGAAGATGCGGAGGATGGGTTTCTGCAGGTTGTGTTATTGGAAGGTGAGTGAAGATGCTGAGAATGGGTTTCTGCAGTTTGTGTTATTGGGAGGTGAGTGAAGATGCTGAGGATGGGTTTCTGCAGGTTGCGTTATTGGAAGGTGAGTGGAGATGCTGAGGATGGGTTTCTGCAGGTTGTGTTATTGGGAGCTGAGTGAAGATGCTGCGGATGGGTTTCTGCAGGTTGTGTTATTGGAAGGTGAGTGGAGATGCTGAGGATGGTTTTCTGCAGCATGTGTTATTGGAAGGTTAGTGAAGATGCTGAGGATGGGTTTCTGCACGTTGTGTTATTGGGAGGTGAGTGAAGATGCTGAGGATGGGTTTGTGCAGGTTGTGTTATTGGGAGGTGAGTGAAGATGCTGAGGATAGGTTTCTGCAGTTTGTGTTATTGGGAGTTGAGTGGAGATGCTGAGGATGGGTTTCTGCAGGTTGTGTTATTGGGAGGTGAGTGAAGATGCTGAGGATGGGTTTCTGCAGTTTGTGTTATCGGGAGGTGAGTGGAGATGCTGAGGATGGTTTTCTGCAGCTTGTGTTATTGGAAAGTGAGTGAAGATGCTGAGGATGGGTTACTGCAGGTTGTGTTATTGGGAGGTGAGTGGAGATGCTGAGGATGGGTTTCTGCAGGTTGTGTTATTGGGAGGTTAGTGAAGATGCTGCGGATGGGTTTCTGCAGGTCGTGTTATTGGGAGGTGAGTGGAGAAGCTGAGGATGGGTTTCTGCAGGTTGTGTTATTGGGGGGTGAGTGGAGATGCTGAGGAGGGGATTCTGCAGGTTGTGTTATTGGAAGGTTAGGGAAGATGCTGAGGATGGGTTTCTGCAGATTGTGTTATTGGGAGGTGAGTGGCGATGCTGAGGATGGGTTTCTGCAGGTTGTGTTAATGGGGGGTGATTGCAGATGCTGAGGATGGGTTTCTACAGGTTGTGTTATTGGGAGGTGAGCGGAGATGCTGAGGATGGGTTTCTGCAGTTTGTGTTATTGGGAGGTGAGTGGAGATGCTGAGGATGGGTTTCTGCACGTTGTGTTATCGGAAGGTTAGTGAAGATGCTGTGGATGGGTTTCTGCAGGTTGTGCTATTGGGAGGTGAGTGGAGATGCTGAGGATGGGTTTCTGCATGTTGTGTTATTGGGAGGTGAGTGGAGATGCTGAGGATGGGTTTCTGCAGGTTGTGTTATGGGAAGGTGAGTGAAGATGCTGAGGATGGGTTTCTGCAGGTTGTGCTATTGGGAGGTGAGTGGAGATGCTGAGGATGGGTTTCTGCAGGTTGTGTTATTGGGAGGTGTGTGGAGATGCTGAGGATGAGTTTCTGCAAGGTTTTGTTATTGGAAGGTTCGGGAAGATGCTGAGGATGGGTTTTCTGCAGTCTGTGTTATTGGAATGTTTGTGAAGATTCTGAGGATGGGCTCTGCAGGTTGTGTTACTGGGAGGTGAGTTGAGATGCTGAGGATGGGTTTCTGCAGGTTGTGTTATTGGGAGGTGAGGTGAGATGTTGAGGATGGATTTCTGCAGGTTTTGTTATTGGGAGGTGAGTGACGATGCTGAGGATGGGTTTCTGCAGGTTGTGTTATTGGGCGGTGAGTGAAGATGCTGAGAATGCGTTTCTGCAGGTTGTGTTATTGTGAGGTGAGTGAAGAGGCTGAGGATGGGTTTCTGCAGATTGTGTTATTGGGGGGTGAGTGAAGAGGCTGAGGATGGGTTTCTGCAGGTTGTTTTATTGGATGGTGAGTGAAGATCCTGAGGATTGTTTTCTGCAGGTTGTGTTATTGGGAGGTAAGTGGAGATGCTCAGGATGGGTATCTGCAGATTGTGTTATTGGAAGATTAGTGAAGATGCTGAGGATGGTTTTCTGCAGGTTGTTTTATTGGGAGGTGAGTGGAGATGTTGAGGATCGGTTTCTGCAGATTGAGTGAGTGGAAGGATAGTGGAGATGCGGAGGATGGGTTTCTGCAGGTTGTGTTATTGGGAGGTGAGTGGAGGTGCTGAGGATGGGTTTCTGCAGGATGTGTTATTGGAAGATTTGTGAAGATGCTGAGGATGGGGTTCTGCAGGTTGTGTTATTGGAATATTTGTGAAAATGCTGAGGATGGGTTTCTGCAGGTTTTGTTATTGGAAGGTTAGTGAAGATGCTAAAAATGGGTCTCTGCAGGTTCTGTAATTGGTCGGTTAGGGAAGATGCTGAGGATGGGTTTCTGCAGGTTATGTTATTGGGAGGTCAGTGAAGATGCTGAGGATGGGTTTCTCCAGGTTGTGTTACTGGGAGGTGAGTGGAGATGCTGAGGATGGGATTCTGCAGTTTGTGTTATTGGGAGGTGAGTGAAGATGCTGAGGATGGGTTACTGCAGTTTGTGTTATTGGGAGGTCTGTGGAGATGCTGAGGATGGGTTTCTGCAGGTTGTGTTATTGGGATGTGAGTGAAGATGCTGAGGATGGGTTTCTGCAGGTTATGTTGTTGGAAGGAGATGGAGATGCTGAGGCTGGGTTTCTGCAGGTTGTGTTATTGGGAGGTGAGTGGAGATGCTGAGGATGGGTTTCTGCAGGTTGTGTTATTGGGAGGTGAGTGGAGATGCTGAGGATGGGTTTCTGCAGGTTGTGTTATTAGGAGGTGAGTGGAGATGCTGAGGATGGGCTTCTGCAGGTGGAGATAATGAGAATGGGTTCCTGCAGGTTGTGTTATTGGAAGGTGAGAGAAGATGCTGAGGATGGGTTTCTGCAGGTTGTGTTATTGGAAGGTGAGTGAAGATTCTGAGGATGGGTTTCTGCAGGTTATGTTATTGGAAGGAGATGGAGATGCTGAGGCTGGGTTTCTGCAGGTTGTGTTATTGAGAGGTGAGTGGAGATGCTGAGGATGGGTTTCTGCAGGTTGTGTTATTGGGAGGTGAGTAGAGATGCTGAGGATGTGTTTCTGCAGGTTGTGTTATTAGGACGTGAGTGGAGATGCTGAGGATGGGCTTCTGCAGGTGGAGATAATGAGGATGGGTTTCTGCAGGTTGTGTTATTGGAAGGTGAGTGATGATGCTAAGGATGTGTTTCTGCAGGTTGTGGTATTGGAAGGTGAGTGGAGATGCTGTGGATGGGTTTCTGCAGGTTGTGTTATTGGAAGGTGAGTGGAGATGCAGAGGATGGGTTTCTGCAGGTTGTGTTATTGGAAGGTGAGTGGAGATGCTGAGGATGGGTTTATAGAACATAGAACATAGCACAATACAGCGCAGTACAGGCCCTTCGGCCCACGATGTTGCACCGAAACAAAAGCCATCTAACCTACACTATGCCATTATCATCTATATGTTTATCCAATAAACTTTTAAATGCCCTCAATGTTGGCGAGTTCACTACTGTAGCAGGTAGGGCATTTCACGGCCTCACTACTCTTTGCGTAAAGAACCTACCTCTGACCTCTGTCCTATATCTATTACCCCTCAGTTTAAAGTTCTGTCCCCTCGTGCCAGCCATTTCCATCCGCGGGAGAAGGCTCTCACTGTCCACCCTATCCAACCCCCTGATCATTTTGTATGCCTCTATTAAGTCTCCTCTCAACCTTCTTCTCTCCAACGAAAACAACCTCATGTCCATCAGCCTTTCCTCATAAGATTCTCCCTCCATACCAGGCAACATCTTGGTAAATCTCCTCTGCACCCGCTCCAAAGCCTCCACGTCCTTCCTATAATGCGGTGACCAGAACTGTACGCAATACTCCATATGCGGCCGAGCAAAAGTTCTGTACAGCTGCAACATGACCTCCTGACTCCGGAACTCATTCCCTCTACCAATAAAGGCCAACACTCCAAAGGCCTTCTTCACAACCCTGTCAACCTGGGTGGCAACTTTCAGAGATCGATGTACAAGGACACCTAGGTCCCTCTGCTCATCCACACTTTCAAGAACTTTACCATTAGCCAAATATTCCGCATTCCTGTTATTCCTTCCAAAGTGAATCACCTCACACTTCTCTACATTAAACTCCATTTGCCACCTCTCAGCCCAGCTCTGCAGCTTATCTATATCCCTCTGTAACCTGCTACATCCTTCCACACTATCGACAACACCACCGACTTTAGTATCGTCTGCAAATTTACTCACCCACCCTTCTGCGCCTTCCTCTAGGTCATTGATAAAAATGACAAACAGCAACGGCCCCAGAACAGATCCTTGTGGTACTCCACTTAGAACATAGAACATAGAACAATACAGCGCAGTACAGGCCTTTCGGCCCACGATTTTGCACCGAAACAAAAGCCATCTAACCTGCACTATACCATTATCATCCATATGTTTATCCAATAAACTTTTAAATGCCCTCAATGTTGGAGAGTTCACTACTGTAGAAGGTAGGGCATTCCACGGCCTCACTACTCTTTGCGTAAAGAACCTACCTCTGACCTCTGTCCTATATCTATTACCCCTCAGTATAAGGCTATGTCCCCTCGCGCGAGCCATTTCCATCCGCGGGAGAAGGCTCTCACTGTCCACCCTATCTAACCCTCTGATTATTTTGTATGTCTCTATTAAGTCTCCTCTTAACCTTCTTCTCTCTAACGAAAACAACCTCAAGTCCATCAGCCTTTCCTCATAAGATTTTCCCTCCATACCAGGCAACATCCTGGTAAATCTCCTCTGCACCCATTCCAAAGCCTCCACGTCCTTCCTATAATGCGGTGACCAGAACTGTACGCAATACTCCAAATGCGGCCGTACCAGAGTTCTGTACAGCTGCAACATGACCTCCCGACTCCGGAACTCAATCCCTCTACCAATAAAGGCCAAGACTCCATAGGCCTTCTTCACCACCCAATCAACCTGGGTGGAAACTTTCTGGGATCTATGTACATGGACACCTAGACCCCTCTGCTCATCCACACTTTCAAGAAATTTTCCATTAGCCAAATATTCCACTTGTGACTGAACTCCATTCTGAACATTTCCCATCAACCACCACCCTCTGGTTGTGTTATTGGAAGGTGAGTGGAGATGCTGAGGATGGATTTCTGCAGGTTGTGTTATTGGGAGGTGAGTGAAGATGCTGAGGATGGGTTTCTGCAGGTTGTGTTATTGGGAGGTGACTGAAGATGCTGAGAATGGGTTTCTACAGGTTGTGTTATTGGAAGGTTAGTGAAGATGCTGAGGATGGGTTTCTACAGGTTGTGTTATTGGAAGGTGAGTGAAAATGCTGACGATGGGTTTCTGCAGGTTGTGTAATTGGACGGTGAGTGGAGATGCTGAGGATGGGTTTCTACAGGTTGTGTTATTGGAAGGTGAGAGGAGATGCTATGGATGGGTTTCTTCAGGTTGTGTTATTGGGGGGTGAGTGGAGATGCTGAGGATGGGTTTCTGCAGTTTGAGGAATTGCAAGGTTAGTGAAGATGCTGAGGATGGTCTTCTGCAGGTTGTGTTATTGGGAGGTGAGTGAAGATGCTGAGGATGGGTTACTGCAGGTTGTGTTATTGGGAGGTGAGAGACGATGCTGAGGATGGGTTCAGCAGGTTGTATTATTGGGAGGTGAGTGGAGATGCTGAGAATGGGTTTCTGCAGGTTGTGTTATTGGGAGGTGAGTGGAGATGCTGAGGATGGGTTTCTGCAGGTTGTGTTATTGCACGGTGAGTGGAGATGCTGAGGATGGATTTCTACAGGTTGTGTTACTGGAAGGTGAGTGAAGATGCTAAGGATGGGTTTCTTCAGGTTGTGTTATTGGGGGGTGAGTGGAGATGCTGAGGATGTGTTTCTGCAGGGTGCGTTATTGGGAGGTGAGTGGAGATGCTGAGGATGGGATTGTGCAAATTGTGTTATTGCAAGGTTATTGAAGATGCTGAGGATGAGTTTCTGCAGGTTGTGTTATTGGAAGGTGAATAAAGATGCGGAGGATGGGTTTCTGCAGGTTGTGTTATTGGAAGGTGAGTCAAGATGCTGAAGATGGGTTTCTGCAGGTTGTGTTATTGGAAGGTGAGTGAAGATGCTGAGGATGGGTTTCTGCAGGTTGTGTTATTGGAAGGTGAGTGGAGATGCTGAGGATGAGTTTCTGCAGTTTCTGTTATTGGAAGGTGAGTGAAGATGCTGAGAATGGGTTTCTGCAGGTTGTGTTATTGTGAGGTGAGTGGAGATGCTGAGGATGGGTTTCTGCAGGTTGTGTTATTGGGAGGTGAGTGGAGATGCTGAGGATGGGTTTCTGCAGGTTGTATTATTGGGAGGTGAGTGGAGTTGTTGAGGATGGGTTTCTGCAGTTTGTGTTGTTGGAAGGTGAGTGAAGATGCTGAGAATGGGTTTCTGCAGGTTGTGTTGTTGGGAGGTGAGTGGAGATGCTGAGGATGGGTTTCTGCAGGTTGTGTTATTGGAAGGTGAGGGGAGATGCTGCGGATGCGTTTCTGCAGGTTGTGTTATTGGGAGGTGAGTGGAGATGCTGAGGACGGGTTTCTGCAGGTTGTGTTATTGGAAGGTGAGTGGAGATGCTGAGGATGTGTTTCTGCAGGTTTTGTTATCGGGAGGTGAGTGAAGATGCGGAGGATGGGTTTCTGCAGGTTGTGTTATTTGAAGGTGAGTGAAGATGCTGAGAATGGGTTTCTGCAGTTTGTGTTATTGGGAGGTGAGTGAAGATGCTGAGGATGGGTTTCTGCAGGTTGCGTTATTGGTAGGTGAGTGGAGATGCTGAGGATGGGTTTCTGCAGGTTGTGTTATTGGGAGCTGAGTGAAGATGCTGCGGATGAGTTTCTGCAGGTTGTGTTATTGGAAGGTGAGTGGAGATGCTGAGGATGGTTTTCTGCAGCATGTGTTATTGGAAGGTTAGTGAAGATGCTGAGGATGGGTTTATGCAGGTTGTGTTATTGGGAGGTGAGTGAAGATGCTGAGGATGGGTTTGTGCAGGTTGTGTTATTGGGAGGTGAGTGAAGATGCTGAGGATGGGTTTCTGCAGTTTGTGTTATTGGGAGTTGAGTGGAGATGCTGAGGATGGGTTTCTGCAGGTTGTGTTATTGGGAGGTGAGTGAAGATGCTGAGGATGGGTTTCTGCAGTTTGTGTTATCGGGAGGTGAGTGGAGATGCTGAGGATGGTTTTCTGCAGCTTGTGTTATTGGAAAGTGAGTGAAGATGCTGCGGATGGGTTACTGCAGGTTGTGTTATTGGGAGGTGAGTGGAGATGCTGAGGATGGGTTTCTGCAGGTTGTGTTATTGGGAGGTTAGTGAAGATGCTGCGGATGGGTTTCTGCAGGTTGTGTTATTGGGAGGTGAGTGGAGATGCTGAGGATGGGTTTCTGCAGGTTGTGTTATTGGGGGGTGAGTGGAGATGCTGAGGAGGGTATTCTGCAGGTTGTGTTATTGGAAGGTTAGGGAAGATGCTGAGGATGGGTTTCTGCAGATTGTGTTATTGGGAGGTGAGTGGCGATGCTGAGGATGGGTTTCTGCAGGTTGTGTTAATGGGGGGTGATTGCAGATGCTGAGGATGGGTTTCTGCAGGTTGTGTTATTGGGAGGTGAGCGGAGATGCTGAGGATGGGTTTCTGCAGTTTGTGTTATTGGGAGGTGAGTGGAGATGCTGAGGATGGATTTCTGCAGGTTGTGTTATTGGAAGGTGAGTGAAGATGCTGTGGATGGGTTTCTGCAGGTTGTGTTATTGGGATTTGTGTGGAGATGCTGAGGATGGGTTTCTGCAGGTTGTGTTATTGGAAGGTGAGTGAAGATGCTGAGGATGTGTTTCTGCACGTTGTGTTATTGGAAGGTGAGTGAAGATGCTGAGGATGGGTTTCTGCTGGTTGTGTTATTCGGAGGGTAGTGGAGATGCTGAGGATGGGTTTCTGCAGGTTGTGTTATTGGAAGGTTAGTGGAGATGCTGAGAATGGGTTTCTTCAGGTTGTGTTATTTGGAGGTGAGTGGAGATGCTGAGGATGGGTTTCTGCAGGTTGTGTTATTGGGAGGTGAGTGACGATGCTGAGGATGGGTTTCTGCAGGTTGTGGTATTGGGAGGTTAGTGGAGATGCTGAGGATGGGTTTCTGCAGGTTGTGTTATTGGAAGGTGAGTGAAGATGCTGAGGATGGGTTTCTGCAGATTGTGTTATTGGGAGGTGAGTGACGATGCTGAGGATGGGTTTCTGCAGATTGTGTTATTGGGAGGTGAGTGACGATGCTGAGGATGGGTTTCTGCAGGTTGTGGTATTGGGAGGTGTGTGGAGATGCTGAGAATTGGTTTCTGCAGGTTGTGTTATTGGAAGTTTAGTGGAGATGCTGAGGATAGGGTTCTGCAGGTTGTGTTATTGGGAGGTAAGTGGAGATGCTGAGGATGGGTTTCTGCAGGTTGTGTCATTGGGAGGTGAGTGGAGATGCTGAGGATGGGTTTCTGCAGGTTGTGTTATTGGGAGGTGTGTGGAGATGCTGAGGATGGGTTTATGCAGGTTGTGTTATTGGGAGGTGAGTGGAGATGCTGAGCATGGGTTTCTGCAGGTTGTGTTATTGGGAGGTGAGTGAAGATGCTGAGGATGGGTTTCTGCAGGTTGTGTTATTGTGAGGTGAGTGGAGATGCTGAGGATGGGTTTCTGCAGGTTGTGTTATTGGGAGGTGAGTGAAGATGCTGAGGATGGGTTTCTGCAGGTTGTGTTATTGGTAGGTGAGTGGAGATGCTGAGGATGGGTTTCTGCAGGTTGTGTTATTGGAAGGTGAATGGAGATGCTGAGGATGGGTTTCTGCAGGTTGTGTTGTGAGCTGTTGCAGACATTAACGGAGAATAGATAATTTGGTGACCCAGCTCTGAACGAGGTCTGGGGACTGTAGTTACCGTGAATGTGGGTCCGGAACATGACCAACAAATGGAGCAAAGGCTGCAGAGAGAGAAGAGACGAACAGATAGAGGAGAATGGTCTCTGTACCAAGATCTTGGGGAATTTCAAGGAGACTTTACCAACCTGCTCCTAACCCAGAAGCAAAGTGTGAGGCAAATCTGATATAACAAGGAGCTGGTTACAGAACGGTGTCACCTCCTTCAGCACGGCCTGGAGCCTGACACTAGGCTGTGGATGGTCCTGTCAAATCTGATATAACAAGGAGCTGGTTACAGAACGGTGTCACCTCCTTCAGCACGGACTGGAGACTGACACCAGGCTGTGGATGGTCCTGTCAAATCTGATATAACAAGGTGCTGGTTACAGAACGGTGTCGCCTCCTTCAGCACGGCCTGGAGCCTGACACCAGGCTGTGGATGGTCCTGTCAAATCTGATATAACAAGGTGCTGGTTACAGAACGGTGTCGCCTCCTTCAGCACGGCCGAGAGCCTGACACCAGGCTGTGGATGGTCCTGTCAAATCTGATATAACAAGGAGCAGGTGACAGAACGGTTTCGCCTCCTTCAGCACGGCCTGGAGGCTGACACCAGGCTGTGGATGGTCCTGTCAAATCTGAGAAAACAAGGAGCTGGTGACAGAACGGTGTCGCCTTTTTCAGCACGGCCTGGATCCTGACACCAGGCTGTGGATGGTCGTGTCAAACCTGATATAACAAGGAGCAGGTTACAAAACGGTGTCACCTCCTTCAGAACGGCCGGAGCCTGACACCAGCCTGTGGATGGTCCTGTCAAATCTGATATAACAAGGAGCAGGTTACAAAACGGTGTCACCTCCTTCAGCACGGCCTGGAGCCTGACACCAGGCTGTGGATGGTCCTGTCAAATCTGATATAACAAGGTGCTGGTTACAGAACGGTGTCGCCTCCTTCAGCACGGCCTGGAGCCTGACACCAGGCTGTGGATGGTCCTGTCAAATCTGATATAACAAGCTGCTGGTTACAGAACGGTGTCGCCTCCTTCAGCACGGCCTGGAGCCTGACACCAGGCTGTGGATGGTCCTGTCAAATCTGATATAACAAGGTGCTGGTTACAGAACGGTGTCACCTCCTTCAGCACGGCCTGGAGACTGACACCAGGCTGTGGATGGTCCTGTCAAATCTGATATAACAAGGAGCTGGTTACAGAACGGTGTCACCTTCTTCTGCACGGCCTGGAGCCTGACACCAGGCTGTGGATGGTCCTGTCAAATCTGATATAACAAGGAGCTGGTTACAGAACGGTGTCACCTCCTTCAGCACGGCCTGGAGCCTGACACCAGGCTGTGGATGGTCCTGTCAAATCTGATATAACAAGGTGCTGGTTACAGAACGGTGTCGCCTCCTTCAGCACGGCCTGGAGCCTGACACCAGGCTGTGGATGGTCCTGTCAAATCTGATATAACATGGTGCTGGTTACAGAACGGTGTCGCCTCCTTCAGCACTGCCTGGAGCCTGACACCAGGCTGTGGATGGTCCTGTCAAATCCGATATAACAAGAGCTGGTTACAGAACGGTGTCACCTCCTTCAGCACGGCCTGGAGCCTGACACCAGGCTGTGGATGGTCCTGTCAAATCTGATATAACAAGGAGCTGGTTACAGAACGGTGTCGCCTCCTTCAGCACGGCCGAGAGCCTGACACCAGGCTGTGGATGGTCCTGTCAAATCTGATATAACAAGGAGCAGGTTACAGAACGGTGTCGCCTCCTTCAGCACGGCCTAGAGCCTAACACCAGGCTGTGGATGGTCCTGTCAAATCTGATATAACGAGGAGCTGGTTACAGAACGGTGTCGCAACCTTCAGCACGGCCTGGAGCCTGACACCAGGCTGTGGGTGGTCCTGTCAAATCTGAGAAAACAAGGAGCTGGTGACAGAACGGTGTCGCCTTTTTCAGCACGGCCTGGATCCTGACACCAGGCTGTGGATGGTCCTGTCAAATCTGATATAACAAGGAGCAGGTTACAAAACGGTGTCACCTCCTTCAGAACGGCGTGGAGCCTGACACCAGCCTGTGGATGGTCCTGTCAAATCTGATATAACAAGGTGCTGGTAACAGAACGGTGTCACCTCCTTCAGCACGGTCTGGAGCCTGACACCAGGCTGTGGATGGTCCTGTCAAATCTGATATAACAAGGTGCTGGTTACAGAACGGTGTCGCCTCCTTCAGCACGGCCTGGAGCCTAACACCTGGCTGTGGATGGTCCTCTCCAATCTGATAGAAGAAGTAGCTGGTTACAGAACGGTGTCACCTCCTTCAGCACGGCATGGAGCCTGACACCAGCCTGTGGATGGTCCTGTCAAATCTGATATAACAAGGTGCTGGTTACAGAACGGTGTCACCTCCTTCAGCACGGCCTGGAGCCTGACACCAGGCTGTGGATGGTCCTGTCAAATCTGATATAACAAGGAGCTGGTTACAGAACGGTGTCACCTTCTTCTGCACGGCCTGGAGCCTGACACCAGGCTGTGGATGGTCCTGTCAAATCTGATATAACAAGGTGCTGGTTACAGAACGGTGTCGCCTCCTTCAGCACGGCCTGGAGCCTAACACCTGGCTGTGGATGGTCCTCTCCAATCTGATAGAAGAAGTAGCTGGTTACAGAACGGTGTCGCCTCCTTCAGCACGGCCTGGAGCCTAACACCTGGCTGTGGATGGTCCTCTCCAATCTGATAGAAGAAGTAGCTGGTTACAGAACGGTGTCGCCTCCTTCAGCACGGCCTGGAGCCTGACACCAGGCGGTGGATGGTCCTGTCAAATCTGATATAACCAGGAGCTGGTTACAGAACGGTGTCGCCTCCTTCAGCATGGCCTGGAGCCTGACACCAGGCTATGGATGGTCCTGTCAAATCTGATATAACAAGGAGCTGGTTACAGAACGGTGTCGCCTGCTTCAGCACGGCCTGGAGCCTGACACCAGGCTGTGGATGGTCCTGTCAAATCTGATATAACAAGGAGCTGGTTACAGAACGGTGTTACCTCCTTCAGCACGGCCTGGAGCCTGACACCAGGCTGTGGATGGTCCTGTCAAATCTGATATAACAAGGAGCTGGTTACAGAACGGTGTTACCTCCTTCAGCACGGCCTGGAGCCTGACACCAGGCTGCGGATGGTCCTGTCAAATCTGATATAACAAGGAGCTGGTTACAGAACGGTGTCGCCTCCTTCAGCACGGCCTGGATCCTGACACCAGGCTGTGGATGGTCCTGTCAAATCTGATATAACAAGGAGCAGGTTACAGAACGGTGTCACCTCCTTCAGCACGGCCTGGAGCCTGACACCAGGCTGTGGATGGTCCTGTCAAATCTGATATAACAAGGTGCTGGTTACAGAACGGTTTCACCTTCTTCAGCACGGCCTGGAGCCTGACACCAGGTTGTGGATGGTCCTGTCAAATCTGATATAACAAGGTGCTGGTTACAGAACGTTGTCGCCTCCTTCAGCAGGGCCTGGAGCCTAACACCTGTCTGTTGATGGTCCTGTCAAATCTGATATAAGAAGGAGCTGGTTACAGAACGGTGTCACCTTCTTCAGCAGGGCCTGGAGCCTGACACCAGGCTGTGGATGATCCTGTCAAATCTGATATAACAAGGAGCTGGTTACAGAACGGTGTCGCCTCCTTCAGCACGGCCTGGAGCCTGACACCAGGCTGTAGATGGTCCTGTCAAATCTGATATAACAAGGAGCTGGTTACAGAACGGTGTTACCTCCTTCAGCACGGCCTGGAGCCTGACACCAGGCTGTGGATGGTCCTGTCAAATCTGATATAACAAGGTGCTGGTTACAGAACGATGTCGCCTCCTTCAGCACGGCCTGGAGCCTGACACCAGGCTGTGGATGGTCCTGTCAACTCTGATATAACAATGAGCTGGTTACAGAACGGTGTTGCCTCCTTCAGCACGGCCTGGAGCCTGCCACCAGGCTGGGGATGGTCCTGTCAAATCTGATATAACAAGGAGCTAGTTACAGAACGGTGTCACCTCCTTCAGCACGGCCTGGAGCCTGACACCAGGCTGTGGATGGTCCTGTCAAATCTGATATAACAAGGAGCTGGTTACAGAACGGTGTTACCTCCTTCAGCACGGCCTGGAGCCTGACACCAGGCTGTGGATGGTCCTGTCAAATCTGATATAACAAGGTGCTGGTTACAGAACGATGTCGCCTCCTTCAGCACGGCCTGGAGCCTGACACCAGGCTGTGGATGGTCCTGTCAACTCTGATATAACAATGAGCTGGTTACAGAACGGTGTTGCCTCCTTCAGCACGGCCTGGAGCCTGCCACCAGGCTGGGGATGGTCCTGTCAAATCTGATATAACAAGGAGCTAGTTACAGAACGGTGTCACCTCCTTCAGCACGGCCTGGAGCCTGACACCAGGCTGTGGATGGTCCTGTCAAATCTGATATAACAAGGAGCTGGTTACAGAACGCTGTCACCTCCTTCAGCACGGCCTGGAGCCTGACACCAGGTTGTGGGTGGTCCTGTCAAATCTGATATAGAACATAAAACATAGAACAATACAGCGCAGTACAGGCCCTTCGGCCCACGATGTTGCACCGAAACAAAAGCCATCTAACCTACGCTATACCATTATCATCCATATGTTTATCCAATAAACTTTTAAATGCCCTCAATGTTGGTGAGTTCACTACTGTAGCAGGTAGGGCATTCCACGGCCTCACTACTCTTTGCGTAAAGAACCTACCTCTGCCCTCTGTCCTATATCTATTACCCCTCAGTTTAAAGTTATGTCCCATCGTGCCAGCCATTTCCATCCGCGGGAGAAGGCTTTCACTGTCCACCCTATCCAACCCCCTGATCATTTTGTATGCCTCTATTAAGTCTCCTCATAACCTTCTTCTCTCCAACGAAAACAACCTCAAGTCCATCAGCCTTTACTCATAAAATTTTCCCTCCATACCAGGCAACATCGTGGTAAATCTCCTCTGCACCCTCTCCAAAGCCTCCACATCCTTTCTATAATGCGGTGACCAGAACTGTACGCAATACTCCAAATGCGGCCGTACCAGAGTTCTGTACAGCTGCAACATGACCTCCAGACTCCAGAACTCAATCCCTCTACCAATAAAGGCCAACACTCCATCGGCCTTCTTCACCACCCTATCAACCTGGGTGGCAACTTTCAGGGATCTATGTACATGGACACCTAGATCCCTCTGCTCATCCACACTTCCAAGAACTTTACCATTAGCCAAATATTCTGCATTCCTGTTATTCCTTCCAAAGTGAATCACCTCACACTTCTCTACATTAAACTCCATTTGCCACCTCTCAGCCCAGCTCTGCAGCTTATCTATATCCCTGTGTAACCTGCTACTTCCTTCCACACTATCGACAACACAACCGACTTTAGTACCGTCTGCAAATTTACTCACCCACCCTTCTGCGCCTTCCTCTAGGTCATTGATAAAAATGACAAACAGCAACGGCCCCAGAACAGATCCTTGTGGTACTGCACTTGTGACTGAACTCCATTCTGAACATTTCCCATCAACCACCACCCTCTGTCTTCTTTCAGCTAGCCAATTTCTGATCCACATCTCTAAATCACCCTCAATCCCCAGCCTCCGTATTTTCTGCAATAGCCTACCGTGGGGAACCTTATCAAACGCTTTGCTGAAATCCGTACACACCACATCAACTGCTCTACCCTCGTCTACCTGTTCAGTCACCTTCTCAAAGAACTCGATAAGGTTTGTGAGGCATGACCTACCCTTCACAAATCCATGCTGACCATCCCTGATCATATTATTCCTATCTAGACGATTATAAATCTTGTCTCTTATAATCCCCTCCAAGACTTTACCCACTACAGACGTGAGGCTCACCGGTCTATAGTTGCCGGGGTTGTCTCTGCTCCCCTTTCTGAACAAATGGACCACATTTGCTATCCTCCAGTCCTCTGGCACTATTCCTGTAGCCAATGATGACATAAAAATCAAAGCCAATGGTCCAGCAATCTCTTCCCTGGCCTCCCAGAGAATCCTAGGATAAATCCCATCAGGTCCCGGGGACATCTATTTTCAGCCTGTCCAGCATTGCCAACACCTCTTCCCTACGTACCTCAATGCCATCTAATCCATTTACCTGGAGCTCAGCATTCTCCTCCACAACATTCTCGACAGGGGAAAGACTGTGGACTGGATTAGCGGATGGGCCTTGTCCGTGTAGTTCGGGACGCACTGGGCGTAATAAGAGAAAAAACCCAGGCAGCGTTTCAGGGCCTTGGAGCAGTGAGGGAGGGGGAACTCCATGAGGGGGCGCATGCGTTCGGGGTCTGGGCCTATCACTCCATTTTGCACTACGTAGCCGAGGATGGCTAGACAGTCGGGGCTAAACACGCATTTCTCCCTGTTGTGTGTGACATTCAGGGCGTTCACGGTCTGGAGGAATTTACGGAGGTTGGCGTCGTGGGCCTGCTGGTCGTGGCCGCAGATCGTGACGTTGTCGAGGTACGGGAACGTGGCCCGCAAACCGTCCCGATCAACCATTCGGTCCATTTCCCGTTGGAAGACCGAGACCCCATTAGTGACGCCGAATGGAACCCTTAAAAAGTGATAGAGCCGCCCATCCGCTTCAAAAGCAGTGTATTTGCGGTCGCTCAGGAGGATGGGGAGCTGATAGGTATGTGGACCTAAGGTCTACTGTGGAAAAGACATTGTACTGTGGGGCAGCACGGTAGCACAAGTGATTAGCACTGTGGCTTCACAGCGCCAGGGCCCCAGGTTCGATTCCCCGCTGGGTCACTGTCTGTGCGGAGTTTGCACGTTCTCCCCGTGTGTGCGTGGGTTTTTCTCCGGGTGCTCCGGTTTCCTCCCACAGTCCAAAGACGTGCAGGTTAGGTGGATTGACCATGCTAAATTACCCGTAGTGTCCATAATGGTTGGGAGGGGTTATTGGGTTGTGGGGAAAAGGTGGAAGTGAGGGATTAATGTGGGTCGGTGCAGACTCGATGGGCCGAATGGCCTCCTTCTGCACTGTATGTTCTATGTAATCTATGTAATCCGATTGACCATGTCAATTCACTGAGTGCTGAATTTGGTGATTTTTGAGTGCGATAGTGAGAGTTTGGTGACCGAGGGAGTATAAGGCTTCATTTTTATCTAAAGTTTAGTCTTTCTTTTATTTAGTTAATTAACTTAAAAGTTGCTGTTTGGTTTAGAAGAAGGTGAATTTTCAATCAGCTTTAAACAGGCTTCTACTTCTAGGCACTTGCAGCTGGAGCTTGTTAATTAGTTAATTGGATTAGGCCAGTTTTTCAGAGGCTAGATTCACAGTATAAAAGTGATCCCCTACAGTGCAGACTTTGTTTGCACTGAGTGCTGAATTTGGTGATTTTTGAGTGCGATAGTGAGAGTTTGGTGACCGAGGGAGTGCTGAATTTGGTGCTTTTTCAGTGCGATAGTGAGAGTTTGGTGACCGAGGGAGTGCTGAATTTGGTGCTTTTTGAGTGCGATAGTGAGAGTTTGGTGACCGAGGGAGTGCTGAATTTGGTGCTTTTTGAGTGCGATAGTGAGAGTTTGGTGACCGAGGGAGTGCTGAATTTGGTGCTTTTTGAGTGCGATAGTGAGAGTTTGGTGACCGAGGGAGTTAGGTGAGGAGGGAGTAAGGTGCTCCTTTCATTTTGTTTCCGACATTTCCGCAAAGAGTGCGAAGAGAGCCAGGAGTTTACAGGAAGTGTAGCTGACTGGGAGCAGAGTCGGAGGGCGGAGATCTAGTTAGTCCACACAGCAGCTATATTCTGTAAGGTAAGAGGGGATGGAGGCTAGGCCAGTTACATGCTCCTCCTGTAGGATGTGGGTGGTGAGGGATACCACCGGTGTCCCCGCTGACTATACCTGCGGGAAGTGCACCCAACTTCAGCTCCTCAAAGACCGTGTTAGGGAACTGGAGCTGAAGCTGGATGAACTTCGGATCATCCGGGAGGCAGAGGGGGTGATTGAGAAGAGTTACAGGGAGGTAACCACACCCAAGGTACAGGACAAGAATAGCTGGGTTACAGTCAGGGGGAAAAAAACAAACAGGCCGACAGTGCAGGGATCCCTCGTGGCCGTTCCCCTTCAAAACAAGTATACCGTTTTGGATGCTGTTGGGGGGGGGTGACCTACCGGGGGAAGGCCCTAGCGGCCAGGTCTCTGGCACTGAGTCTGGCTCTGGGGCTCAGAAGGGAAGGGGGGAGAATAGAAAAGCAATAGTTGTAGGAGATTCAATGGTTAGGGGAATAGATAGGAGATTCTGTGGTCGCGAGCGAGACTCCCGGAAGGTATGTTGCCTCCCGGGTGCCAGGGCCAGGGATGTCTCGGATCGTGTCTTCAGGATCCTTAAGGGGGAGGGGGAGCAGCCAGAAGTCGTGGTGCACATTGGTACCAACGACATAGGTAGGAAAAGGGGTGTGGAGGTAATAAACAAGTTTAGGGAGTTAGGCTGGAAGTTGAAAGCCAGGACAGACAGAGTTGTCATCTCTGGTTTGTTGCCGGTGCCACGTGATAGCGAGGCTAGGAATAGAGAGAGAGTGCAGTTGAACACGTGGCTGCAGGAATGGTGTAGGAGGGAGGGCTTCAGGTATTTGGATAATTGGAGCGCATTCTGGGGAAGGTGGGACCTGTACAAGCAGGACGGGTTGCACCTGAACCAGAGGGGCACCAATATCCTGGGAGGGAGGTTTGCTAGTACTCTTCGGGAGGGTTTAAACTAATTTGGCAGGGGAATGGGAACCGGATTTGTAGTCCAGCAACTAAGGTAGCCGATATTCAGGACGCCAAAGCTTGTAATGAGGCAGTGGGGAAGGGAACACTGACAAAGGAGAGTATTTGCAGGCACGGAGATGGGTTGAACTGTGTATACTTCAACGCAAGAAGCATCAGGAATAAGGTGGGTGAACTTAAGGCATGGATCGGTACTTGGGACTACGATGTGGTGGCCATCACGGAAACTTGGATAGAAGAGGGGCAGAAATGGTTGTTGGAGGTCCCTGGTTATAGATGTTTCAATAAGATTAGGGAGGGTGGTAAAAGAGGTGGGGGGGGGTGGTGGCATTATTAATTAGAGATAGTATAACAGCTGCAGAAAGGCAGTTTGAGGAGTATCACCCTATTGAGGTAGTATGGGTTGAAGTCAGAAATAGGAAAGGAGCAGTCACCTTGTTAGGAGTTTTCTATAGGCCCCCCAATAGTAGCAGAGATGTGGAGGAACAGATTGGGAAACAGATTTTGGAAAGGTGCAGAAGTCATAGGGTAGTAGTCATGGGCGACTTTAACTTCCCAAATATTGAGTGGAAACTCTTTAGATCAAATAGTTTGGATGGGGTGGTGTTTGTGCAGTGTGTCCAGGAAGCTTTTCTAACACAGTATGTAGATTGTCCAACCAGAGGAGGGGCAATATTGGATTTAGTCCTGGGTAATGAACCAGGGCAAGTGATAGATTTGTTAGTGGGGGAGCATTTTGGAGATAGTGACCACAATTCTGTGACTTTCACTTTAGTAATGGAGAGGGATAGGTGCGTGCAACAGGGCAAGGTTTACAATTGAGGGAAGGGTAAATACGATGTTGTCAGACAAGAATTGAAGTGCATAAGTTGGGAACATAGGCTGGCAGGGAAGGACACAAGTGAAATGTGGAACTTGTTCAAGGAACAGGTGCTACGTGTCCTTGATATGTATGTCCCTGTCAGGCAGGGAAGAGATGGTCGAGTGAGGGAACCATGGTTGACAAGAGAGGTTGAATGTCTTGTTAAGAGGAAAAAGGTGACTTATGTAAGGCTGAGGAAACAAGGTTCAGACAGGGCATTGGAGGGATACAAGATAGCCAGGAGGGAACTGAAGAAAGGGATTAGGAGAGCTAAGAGAGGGCATGAACAATCTTTGGCGGGTAGGATCAAGGAAACCCCAAAGGCCTTTTACACATATGTGAGAAATATGAGAATGACTAGAGCGAGGGTAGGTCCGATCAAGGACGGTAGCGGGAGATTGTGTATTGAGTCTGAAGAGATAGGAGAGGTCTTGAATGAGTACTTTTCTTCTGTATTTACAAATGAGAGGGGCGATATTGTTGGAGAGGACAGTGTGAAACAGATTGGTAAGCTCGAGGAAATACTTGTTAGGAAGGGAGATGTGTTGGGCATTTTGAAAAACTTGAGGATAGACAAGTCCCCCGGGCCTGACGGGATATATCCAAGGATTCTATGGGAAGCAAGAGATGAAATTGCAGAGCCGTTGGCAATTATCTTTTCGTCCTCACTGTCAACAGGGGTGGTACCAGGGGATTGGAGAGTGGCGAATGTCGTGCCCCTGTTCAAAATAGGAACTAGGGATAACCCTGGGAATTACAGGCCAGTTAGTCTTACTTCGGTGGTAGGCAAAGTAATGGAAAGTGTACTGAAGGATAGGATTTCTGAGCATCTGGAAAGACACTGCTTGATTAGGGATAGTCAGCACGGATTTGTGAGGGGTAGGTCTTGCCTTACAAATCTTATTGAATTCTTTGAGGAGGTGACCAAGCATGTGGATGAAGGTAAAGTAGTGGATGTAGTGTACATGGATTTTAGTAAGGCATTTGATAAAGTTCCCCATGGTAGGCTTCTGCACAAAGTAAGGAGGCATGGGATAGTGGGAAATTTGGCCAGTTGGATAACGAACTGGCTAACCGATAGAAGTCAGAGAGTGGTGGTGGATGGCAAATATTCAGCCTGGATCCCAGTTACCAGTGGTGGACCGCAGGGATCAGTTCTGGGTCCTCTGCTGTTTGTGATTTTCATTAATGACTTGGATGAGGGAGTTGAAGGGTGGGTCAGTAAATTTGCAGACGATACGAAGATTGGTGGAGTTGTGGATAGTAAGGAGGGCTGTTGTCGGCTGCAAAGAGACATAGATAGGATGCAGAGCTGGGCTGAGAAGTGGCAGATGGAGTTTACCCCTGAAAAGTGTGAGGTTGTCCATTTTGGAAGGACAAATATGAATGCGGAATACAGGGTTAACGGTAGAGTTCTTGGCATTGTGGAGGAGCAGAGAGACCTTGGGGTCTATGTTCATACATCTTTGAAAGTTGCCACTCAAGTGGATAGAGCTGTGAAGAAGGCCTATGGTGTGCTCGCGTTCATTAACAGAGGGATTGAATTTAAGAGCCATGAGGTAATGATGCAGCTGTACAAAACCTTGGTAAGGCCACATTTGGAGTACTGTGTACAGTTCTGGTCGCCTCATTTTAGGAAGGATGTGGAAGCTCTGGAAAAGGTGCAAAGAAGATTTCCCAGGATGTTGCCTGGAATGGAGAGTAGGTCTTACGAGGAAAGGTTGAGGGTGCTAGGCCTTTTCTCATTAGAGCGGAGAAGGATGAGGGGCGACTTGATAGAGGTTTATAAGATGATCAGGGGAATAGATAGAGTAGACAGTCAGAGACTTTTCCCCCAGGTGGAACACACCATTACAAGGGGACATAAATTTAAGGTGAAAGGTGGAAGATATAGGAGGGATATCAGAGGTAGGTTCTTTACCCAGAGAGTAGTGGGGGCATGGAATGCACTGCCTGTGGAAGTAGTTGAGTCGGAAATATTAGGGACCTTCAAGCAGCTGTTGGATAGGTACATGGATTACGGGAAAATGATATAGTGTAGATTTATTTGTTCTTAAGGGCAGCACGGTAGCATTGTGGATAGCACAATTGCTTCACAGATCCATGGTCCCAGGTTCGATTCCAGCTTGGGTCATTGTCTGTGCGGAGTCTGCACGTCCTCCCCGTGTCTGCGTGGGTTTCCTCCGGGTGCTCCGGTTTCCTCCCACAGTCCAAAGATGTGCGGGTTAGATGAATTGGCCATGATAAATTGCCCTTAATGTCCAAATTGCCCTTGGTGGTGGGTGGAGGTGTTGATTTTGGGTAGGGTGCTCTTTCTAAGAGCTGGTGCAGACTCAAGGGGCCGAATGGCCTCCTTCTGCACTGTAAATTCAATGATAATCTATGATTAATCTAGGACAAAGGTTCGGCACAACATCGTGGGCCGAAGGGCCTGTTCTGTGCTGTATTTTCTATGTTCTATGTTCTATGTTCTATGTCGGATATGCGCGGGAGAGGGTACGCATCTAGCTGCGTGTATCTATTGATGGTTTGACTATAGTCTACGACCATCCTCTGCTTCTTCCTGATCTTTACAACTACCACCTGGGCTCTCCAGGGACTATTGCTGGCCTGGGTTATGCCTTCCCTCAGCAGCCGCTGGATTCTGACCGGATAAAGGTTCGGTCCTGGGCGCTGTACAGTCTGCTCCTAGTGGCGACTGGTTTGAAATCCGGGGTGTGGTTCGCAAACAGGGAAGGCGGGTTGACATTGAGGGTCGCGAGGCTGCAGATAGTGAGTGGTGGTATTGGGCCGCCAAATTTAAACGTTAAACTCTGGAGGTTACACTGAAAATCCAACCCCAGGAGTGTGGCAGCGCAGAGGTGGGGGAGGATGTAACTTTCTTGAACTCCCACCCCTGCACCGTAAGGTTCACGATGCAGAACCCTTTGATCTGTATGGAATGGGACCCTACCGCCAGAACTTTTTTTTGATTACTCGGGTGGTTCGGAAGGGAACAGCGTCTTACTGTATCGGGATGTATAAAACTCTCCGTGCTCCCAGAGTCGATCAGGCAGGGCGTCTCGTACCCGTTTATAAATCCTGTTGTTGTTGCTGTTTGGAGCCTTCGGGGCCGCGACTGGTCCAGGGTCACAGAAGCCAGTCGTAGTTGCTGCATTGGGGCGTTTTCTTCAGGCCCTGTGCGGCCGTCCATCCCGGGGTCCTTAGCCGTCAGCCAAGATGGCGGCGTCCACGGGTCGCACACGGTCGGGGTGGACAAGGTGGCGGCGTCCACTGGTCGCATGTTGCCGGAGGAGCGCCCATCCCTCCCACATGGAGTCCGGGACCCAAGATAGCGGCGCCGGTTGGCCGCACATGGATCGCTGGGGGGGGGGGGGGGGGTTGAGTTTGGTGTTCTCCCTCGGAGATAGCGGCTACCTCCCGGGACTGGCACACTGCTAAAAAGTGCCCCTATTTGCCGCACCCTTTACAAAGGGCCGAGCAGGCCGGGCAGCACACTGTAGAATTCGCCCAGCGATTCCCCGGGGATTTGCCGTCTCGTCGCGAGCTGGTGGCCTGCGTAGACCTGGTTGACGGGGCTGACGTAGATTCCTCTCAGCATTGCGATCGCCGTCGGGGAATCGTCCGCGTCCTCTGTGAGAGTGTAGATTTCCGGGCTCACCCTGGCAGGACCTGCAGTTTCTGGTCTTCTGTAACTATGTAGGTGCCCGTTCGGAGGTATCCATGAAAACACGCTAACCAGTGTTTAAAAGTGCCCGCTGAGTCTGCCGCGTGGGGGCTGATTCGCAGACACTCCGGAGTGATGTCCTTTAAAGTCTGCGTAATAAATTGAAGCACAATCAATCACTCACGAGACGAGAAGAGAAGGAGTCGATCGATGGCTTTATTACGCAGACTTGTTCCCCAGCAGCACAGTTACAGAATGCGGCTGCTGGGAGAACCCGGGCTCTTATACTCCGCCTTACTGGGTGGAGCCAGTAGGCGGCGGATCCACTCGGGACCCAGCGTCTATCCACTAATAGCCTCTCGGCAACACAGGGTACCTTAAAACCCCAGATACATACCACCACACAGAGGTCTCTTCAACAGCTTTTTAATTGGGGGCTCCCGAGGCCACACTACCTGCCCCCTGCTCCCAGGGATTATTGAGCAGTAAATGGTTAACTATATACAGCACAGAGGTCTCTGAAACAGCTTTTTAATTGGGGGCTCCCGAGGCCACACTGCATGTCCCCTGCTCCTAGGGATTCTTAAGAGGAAGTAAATGGTTAACTATCTACAGGCACAGAGGTTTCTGAAACAGCTTTTTAATTGGGGGCTCCCGGAGGCACACTGTCTGTCCCCTGCTCCCAGGGATTATTGAGCAGTAAATGGTTAACTGTATACAGCACAGAGGTCTCTGAAACAGCTTTTTAATTGGGGGCTCCCGAGGCCACACTCTCTGTCCCTTGCTCCCAGGGATTATTGAGGAGTAAATGGTTCACTATATACAGCACAGAGGTCTCTGAAACAGCTTTTTAATTGGGGGCTCCCGGACCTCACTGCCTGTCCCCTGCTCCCAGGAATTATTGAGCAGTAAATGGTTAATTATATACAGCACAGAGGTCTCTGAAACAGCTTTTTCATTGGGAGCTGCGAGGCCAGACTGCCTGTTCCCTGCTCCCAGGGATTATTGAGCAGTAAATGGTTAACTATATACAGGCACAGAGGTCACTTAAACAGCTTTTTAGTTGGGAGCTGCCAGGCCAGACTGCCTGTTCCCTGCTCCCAGGGATTACTGAGCAGTAAATGGTTAATTATATACAGCACAGATGTCTCTGAAACATCTTTTTAATTGGAGGCTACCAGAGCCACACTGCCTGTCCCCTGCTCCCAGGGATTATTGAGCAGTAAATGGTTAACTATATACAGCATATAGGTCACTGACACAGCTTTTTAATTGGGGGAGCCCGGACCACACTGCCTGACCCCTGATCCCAGGGATTATTGAGAAGTAAATGGTTAACTCTATACAGGCACAGAGAGTAGCAGAATCAATCACTCACGATACGAGATGAGAAGGAGTCGAACAATGGCTTTATTACGCAGACTTGTTCCCCAGCAGCACAGTTACAGAATGTGGCTTCTGGGAGAACCCGGGCTCCTATACTCCGCCTTACTGGGTGGAGCCAGTAGGCGGCTGATCCATTCGGGATCCAGTGTCTATCCACCAATAGCCTCTCGGCATCACAAGGTACATTAATACCACTAATACATACCACCACATTCACCCCTTGTTGAAAAAGAACCCGGAGGGGTAGTGGGCCGTATGGTGGTAGGAATTTGCAGAGTTGGGACCTAGGGTGCCGCTAACACGGCGGCTATGCTCCGATATCAACTGCTAGAACTACTTACAATGCTGCTTTTCCTGGGCAACCCAAAATAAATTATTTACAGAGGCATTTCTTGCTTTATTATACTGATTCGATGAGTCGAATGGGTGCTCTGGTCGTCATCGCCGATCGTCTTAGCCCCGGAGGTGCTGGTTCGGGCCCCGTCGTCTCCTCTGGCTCCAATATCCCTATTCGGGGCCGGGGAAGGACCGATCCACCCAGGAAGGGGCCGGCTGTGGGGTGCGCCGCTGGGAGGGAGGGGGTGATTGGTGTTAGGGGGGGTGGAGCTCCAGAGGGGGTGCCTGGTGTTGGGGGTGTGTGTGGAGCTCCGGCGGTTGCCAGGTCCCGCAGGGAGACCATGTCCTGTCGGCCGTCGGGGTACGCCACGTAGGCGTATTGAGGGTCCGCGTGGAGGAGATGAACCCTCGCAACCAATGGGTCCGATTTGTGCGTCCGCACATGCTTAAGGAGCAGGATGGGTCCCGGGAGTTCCTGAGGTGTTTGATTCATTGTTGTGCAAAGCAGCGACCGGATGGAGTGGAGGGCGTCCCGGAGGACTTCCTGCAGCGGGAAACTGGGAGACTTCTGGACCTTAGGGCCAGCAGGACGGTCTTCCAGACCGTTCTCCCTCTCTACCTGACCGTTCCCCCGGGGGTTGTAACTGGTCGTCCTGCTCGAGGCGATGCGTTTGCTTAGCAGGAATTGTCGCAGTTTGTCGCTCATGAAGGAGGACCCCCTTTCGCTCTGTATGTCCGCGGGGAAACCGAATAGTGTAAAGATGGTGCCGAGGGCTCTAATGACCGTGGCCGCGGTCATATCGGGACAGGGGATGGCGAATGGGAACTGGGAGTACTCGTCAATCACGCTCAGGAAGCACGTGTTGCGGTCGGTGGAGGGGAGGGGGCCTTTGAAGTCCAGACTGAGGTGCTCAAAGGGACGGGAAGCCTTTATCACATGTGCTTTCTCTGGCCTGGAGAAGTGCGATTTGCGCTCTGCGCAGATTTGGCAGTTCCTGGTGGCTGTCCCAACCTCCTCGATGGAGTAGGGCAGGTTGCGGGTCTTTACGAAGTGATAGAACCGAGTGACCCCCGGGTGGCAGAGGTCCTCGTGGAGGGTTCGGAGACGGTCCACTTGTGCGTTGGCACATGTGTCGCGGGTTAGGGCATCGGACGGCTCATTCAGCTTTCCGGGACGATACAAGATCTCATAGTTATAGGTGGAGAGTTCGATCCTCCACCGCAAGATCTTGTCGGTCTTGATCTTGCCCCGCTGCGCATTATCGAACATGAAAGCTACCGACCGTTGGTCAGTGAGGAGAGTGAATCTCCTGCCGGTCAGGTAATGCCTCTAGTGTCGCACAGCTTCTGCTATGGCCTGGGCCTCCTTTTGCACTGAGGAGTGGCGGATTTCTGATGCGTGGAGGGTGCGTGAAAAGAAGGCCACGGGTCTGCCCGCTTGGTTGAGTGTTGACGCCAGAGCTACGTCGGATGCGTCGCTCTCGACTTGGAAGGGGAGGGACTCGTTGATTGTGTGCATCGTGGCCTTTGCGATATCCGCTTTGATGCAGCTGAAGGCCTGGCGGGCCTCTGTCGACAGGGGAAAGACCGTGGACTGGATTAGCGGATGGGCCTTGTCCGCGTAGTTGGGGACCCACTGGGCGTAATAAGACAAAAAGCCTAGGCAGCATTTCAGGGCCTTGGAGCAGTGAGGGAGGGGGAACTCCATGAGGGGGCGCATGCGTTCGGGTTCTGGGCCTATCACTCCATTTCACACTACGTAGCCGAGGATGGCTAGACAGTCGGTGCTAAACACGCATTTCTCACTGTTGTATGTGAGATTCAGGGTGTTCGCGGTCTGGAGGAATTTACGGAGGTAGGCATCGTGGTCCTGCTGGTCGTGGCCGCAGATGGTGACGTTGTCGAGGTACAGGAACGTGGCCCGTAAACCGTCCCGGTCAACCATTCGGTCCATCTCACGTTGGAAGACCGAGACCCCATTAGTGACGCGGAATGGAACCCTTAAAAATTGATAGAGCCGCCCATCCGCTTCAAAAGCAGTGTATTTGCAGCTGCTCGGGCGGATGGGGAGCTGGTGGTAGGCGGACTTAAGGTCCACCGTGGAAAAGACCTTGTACTGTGCAATCCGATTGACCATGTCGGATATGCGGGGGAGAGGGTACGCATCCAGCTGTGTGTACCTATCGATGGTTTGACTATAGTCTACGACCATCCTCTGCTTCTCCCCGGTCTTTACAACTACCACCTGAGCTCTCCAGGAACTATTGTTGGCCTGGGTTATGCCTTCCCTCAGCAGCCGCTGGATTTCTGACTGGATAAAAGATCGGTCCTGGGCGCTGTATCGTCTGCTCCTAGTGGCGACGGGTTTGCAATCCGGGGTGAGGTTTGCGAACTGGGAAGGAGGATCGACCTTGAGGGTCGCGAGGCTGCAGATAGTGAGTGGGGGTATCGGGTCGCCGAATTGAAACGTTAAACTCTGGAGGTTACACTGAAAATCCAACCCCAGGAGTGTGGCAGCGCAGAGGTGGGGGAGGACGTAAAGCCGGTAGTTCTTGAACTCCCTCCCCTGCACCGTGAGGTTCACGATGCAGAACCCTTTGATCTCTATGGAATGGGATCCTGCTGCCAGAATTTTCTTTTGATTACTCGGGTGGATTGGAAGGGAAAAGCGCCTTACCGTATCGGTATGTATAAAACTCTCCGTGTTCCCAGAGTCGATCAGGCAGGGCGTCTCGTACCCGTTTATAAATACTGTTGTTGCTGTTTGGAGCCTTCGGGGCCGCGACTGGTCCAGGGTCACAGAAGCCAGTCGCAGTTGCTGCATTGGGGCGTTTTCTTCAGGCCCCGTGGGGCCGTCCATCCCGGGGTCCTTAGCCGTAAGCCAAGATGGCGGCGTCCACGGGTCGCACACGGTCGGGGTGGACAAGGTGGCGCCGCCCATGGATCGCACGTTGTTGCAGGAGTGCAAAATGACGGCGCCCATCCCTCCCGCATGGAGTCCGGGACCCAAGATGGCGGCGCCGGTTGGCCGCACATGGATCGCTGGGGGGGGGGGGATGAGTTTGGGGTTCTCCCCTGGAGATTGCGGCGACCCCCCGGGCCTGGCACACTGTTGCAAAGTGCCCCTTTTTGCCGCACCCTTTACAGAGGACTGAGCGGGCCGGGCAGCGCAGTCGGGGGTGTTTCCCCTGCCCACAAAAGTAGCATCGGGGCCTCCCCGGGTGATCTGCCGCTCTGGCAGCGCAGGCCTGCGGGGGGGGGGGGGGGGCGGGGTGTCCCGGGGGTTCGGTCGCGGCGGGGGTCCACAGTGCCCAAGGGGCTGTCGCGCGGTCGGGGCACGGGTGTTCTCCGATGCCACATCGAACGAGGCCGCGAGGGCTCGTGCCTCTTTGAGGCCTAGTGCGTCTCTCTCCAGCCATCGCTGGTTCTCAGACCAGCAGCTCTGTGTGTTCGTTAGCCGAAACCGATGGGCAGTTGCAGTTTCTCCCCAGTATTAAGAGCGCACTGTAGAATTCGTCCAGCGATTCCCCGGGGATTTGCCGTCTCGTCGCGAGCTGGTGGCCTGCGTAGACCTGGTTGACGGGGCTGACGTAGATTCCTCTCAGCATGGCGATCGCTGTCGGGGAATCGTCCGCGTCCACTGTGAGAGTGTAGATTTCCGGGCTCACCCTGGCAGGACTTGCATTTTCTGGTCTTCTGTAGCCATGCAGGTGCCCGTTCGGAGGTATCCTTCGAACCACGCTAGCCAGTGTTTAAAAGTGGCCGCTGAGTCTGCCGCGTGGGGGCAGATTCGCAGACACTCCGGAGTGAGTCGGAGCTCCATGTCCTTTAAGTCTGCGCAATAAATTGCAGCACAATCAGTCACTCACGAGACGAGAAGAGAAGGAGTCGATCGATGGCTTTATTACGCATACTTCTTCCCCAGCAGCACAGTTACAGAATGCGGCTGCTGGGAAAACCCGGGCTCTTATACTCCGTCTTACTGGGTGGAGCCAGTAGGCGGCTGATCCACTCGGGACCCAGCGTCTATCCACCAATAGCCTTTCGACATCACAGGGTACCTTAATATCCCTAATACATACCACCACACAGAGGTGTCTGAAACAGCTTTTTAATTGGGGGCTCCCGAGGCCACACTGCCTGTCCCCTGCTGCAAGGGATTATTGAGCAGTAAATCATTAACTATGTACAGCACAGAGGTCTCTGAAACAGCTTTTTAATTGGGGGCTCCCGAGGCCACACTGCCTGATCGCTGCTCACAGGGATTATTGAGCAGTAAATGGTTAACTATATAGAGCACAGAGGTCACTGAAACAGCTTTTTAACTGGGGGCTCCCGAGGCCACACTGCCTGTCCCCTGCTCACAGGGATTATTGAGCAGTAAATGGTTAACTATATACAGGCACAGAGGTCCCTGAAACAGCTTTTTAATTGGGGGCTCCCGAGGCCACACTGCCTGACCCCTGCTCCCAGGGATTATAGAGCAGTAAATGGTTAACTATATACAGGCACAGAGGTCACTGAGACAGCTTTTTAATTGAGGGCTCTCGAGGCCACATTGCCTGACCCCAGCTCCCAGGAATTATTGGGAAGTAAATGGTTAACTATATACAGCACAGAGGTCTCCCAAACAGCTTTTTCATGAGGTGCTGCGAGGCCACACTGCCTGTCCCCTCCTCCCAGTGATTATTGAGCAGTAACTGGTTAACTATAGACAGCACAGATGTCTCTGAAACAGCTTTTCAATTGGGAGCTCCCGGACACCACTGCCTGTTCCCTGCTCCCAGGGATTATTGAGCAGTAAATGGTTAACTATATACAGCACAGAGGTCACTGAAACATCTTTTTCATTGGGGCTCCCGAGGCCACACAGCCAGTCCCCTGCTCCCGAGGATTATTGAGCAGTAAATGGTTAACTATATACAGCACAGACGTCTCTGAAAAAGATTTTTAATTGGGGAGCTCCCGAGTCACACAGCCTGTCCCCTGCTCCCAGGGATTATTGAGCAGTAAATGGTTAACTATATAACAGGCGCAGAGGTCTCTGAAACAGCTTTTTAATTGTGGGCTCCCGGACCACACTGCCTGTTCCCTGCTCCCAGGGATTATTGAGCAGTAAATGGTTAACTATATACAGCACAGAGGTCACTGAAACAGCTTTTTCATTGGGGCTCCCGAGGCCACACAGCCAGTCCCCTGCTCCCAAGGATTATTGAGCAGTAAATGGTTTACTATATACAGCACAGCTGTCTATGAAACAGCTTTTTAATTGGGGAGCTCCCGAGTCACACTGCCTGTCCCCTGCTCCCAGGGATTATTGAGCAGTAAATGGTTAACACTATAACAGGCGCAGAGGTCTCTGAAACAGCTTTTTAATTGTGTGCTCCCGGACCACACTGCCTGTCCCCTGATCCCAGGGATTATTGAGCAGTAAATGGTTAACTATATAAAGCACAGAGTCTCTGAAACAGCTTTTTAATTGAGGGCTCTCGAGGCCACACTGCCTGTCACCTGCCCCCAGGGATTATTGAGCAGTAAATGGTTAACTATATACAGCACAGAGGTCTCTGAAACAGCTTATTACTTGGGGGCTCCCGAGGCCACACTGCCTGTCCCCTGATCCCAGGGGTTATTGAGAAGTGAATGGTTAACTATATCCAGCACAGAAGTCTCTGAAACAGCTTTTTAATTGGGGGCTCCCGAGGCCACAGTGCCTGTCCCCCGCTCCCAGGGATTATTGAGCAGTAAATGATTAACTATATAGAGGCACAGAGGTCTCTGAAACAGCTTTTTAATTGAGGGCTCCCGAGGCCTCACTGCCTGTACCCTGCTCCCAGGGATTATTGAGAAGTAAATGGTTAACCATATACATCACAGAGGTCACTGAAACAGATTTTTAATTGGGGGCTCCCGGACCACACTTCCTGTCCCCTCCTCCCGGGGATTATTGAGCAGTAAATGGTTAACTATATACAAGCGCAGAGGTCTCTGAAACAACTTTTTAATTAGGGGCTCCCGGAGCCACACTGCCTTTCCCCTGCTCCCAGGGATTATTGAGCAGTAAATGGTTAATGTTTACAGCACAGAGGTCGCTGAAACAGCTTTTTAATTGGGGGCTCCCGAGGCAACACTCCCTGTCCCCTGCTCCCAGGGATTATTGAGCAGTAAATGATTAACTATATACAAGCGCAGAGGTCTCTTAAACAACTTTTTAAATGGGGTCTCCCGGAGCCACACTGCCTGCCCCCTGCTCGCCAGGATTATTGAGAAATAAATGGTTACCTATATACAGCACAGAGGTCTCGAAACCACTTTTTATTCGGGTTCCCGGAGCCACACAGCCTGTCTCCTGCTCCCAGGGATTATTGAGCAATAATTGGTTAACTATATACAGCACAGAGGTCACTGCAACAGCTTTTTAATTGGGGGCTCCCGGAGCCACACTGCCTGACTCCTGCTCCCAGGGATTATTGAGCTGTAAATGGTTAACTATATACAGGCACACAGGTCTCTGAAACAGCTTTTTAATTGGGGGCTCCCGGACCACACTGCCTGTCCCCTGCTCCTTGGGATTATAGAGCAGTAAAGTGTTAAATATATACAGCACAGAGGTCACTGAAACTACTTTTTAATTGGGGGCTCCCGAGGCCACACTGCATGTCCCCTGCTCCCAGGGATTATTGAGCAGTAAATGGTTAACGATATACAGCACAGAGGTCTCTGAAATAGCTTTTTAATTGGGTGCTCCCGAACCACACTGCCTGTCCCCTGCTCCCAGGGATTATTGAGCAGTAAATGGTTAACTATATACAGCACAGAGGTCTCTGAAATTGCTTTTTAATTGGGGACTCCCGAGGCCACACTGCCTGTACCCTGCTCCCAGGGATTATTGAGCAGTAAATGGTTAACTATATCCAGCAGAGTGGTCTCTGAAAAATCTTTTTCATTGGGTGCTGCGAGGCCACACTGCCTGTCCCCTGTTGCAGGGATTATTGAGCAGTAAATGGTTAACTATATACAGGCATAGACGTCTCTGAAGCAGCTTTGTAATTGGGGGCTCCCGTGGCCACACTGCCTGTCCCCTGCTCCCAGGGATTATTGAGCAGTAAATGGTTAACCATAAACAGCACAGACGTCTCTGAAACAGCTTTTTAATTGGTGGCTCCCGAGGCCACACTGCCTGCCCCTGCTCCCAGGGATTATTGAGCAGTAAATGGTTAACTATATACAGCACAGAGGTCTGTGAAACATCTTTTTAATTATGGGCTCCGTAGGCAACACTGCCTGTCCCCTGCTTCCAGGGATTATTGAGAAGTAAATGGTTAACTATATACAGGCACAGAGGTCTCTGAAAAAGCTTCTTCATTGGGGGCTCCCGGAGCCACACTGCCTGTCCCCTGCTCCCAGGGATTAAAGAGCAGTAAAAGGTGAAATATATACAACACAGAGGTCACTGAAACTACTTATTAATTGGGGGCTCCCGAGGCCACACTGCCTGTCCCCTGCTCCCAGGGATTATTGAGCAGTGAATGTTTAACTGTATTCAGGCACAGAGGTCTCTGAAACAGCTTTTTAATTGTTGGCTCCCGGAGCCGCACTGCCTGTCCCCTGCTCCCAGGGATTATACAGCAGTAAATGGTTAACTATATACAGCACAGAGGTCACTGAAACAGCTTTTTAATTGGGGCTCCTGAGGCCACACTGCCTGTCCCCTGCTCTCAGGGATTATTGTGCATTAAATGGTTAACTATATTCAGGCGCAGAGGTCTCTGAAACAGCTTTTTAATTGGGGGCTCCCGAGGCCACCCTGCCTGAGCCCTGCTCCCAGTGATTATTGAGCAGTAAATGGTTAACTATATACAGCACAGAGGTCACTGAAACAGGTTTTTAATTGGGGCTCCCGAGGCCACAATGCCTGTCCCCTGCTCCCAGTGCTTATTGAGCAGTAAATGGTTAACTAAGAACAGCACAGAGGTCTCTGAAACAGCTTTTAAATTGGGGGCTCCCGAGGCCACACTGCCTGTCCCCTGCTCCCAGGGATTATAGAGCAGTAAATGGTTAACTACATACAGCACAGTGGTCTCTGAAACAGCATTTTAATTGGGGGCTCCCGAGGCCACACTGCCTTTCTGCTGCTCCCAGGGATTATTGGGAAGTACATGTTTAACTATATACAGCACAGAGGTCTCCTAAACAGCTTTTTCATTGGGTGCTGCGAGGCCACACTACCTGTCCCCTGCTCCCAGGGATGATTGAGCAGTAAATGGTTAACTATATAGAGGCACAGAGGTCTCTGAAACAGCTTTTTAACTGGGGGCTCCCGAGGCCACACTGCCTGTCCCCTGCTCACAGGGATTATTGAGCAGTAAATGGTTAACTATATACAGGCACAGAGGTCCCTGAAACAGCTTTTTAATTGGGGGCTCCCGAGGCCACAATGCCTGACCCCTGCTCCCAGGGATTATAGAGCAGTAAATGGTAAACGAGATACAGGCACAGAGGTCACTGAGACAGCTTTTTAATTGAGGGCTCTCGAGGCCACACTGCCTGACCCCAGCTCCCAGGAATTATTGGGAAGTAAATGGTTAACTATATACAGCACAGAGGTCTCCCAAACAGCTTTTTCATTAGGTGCTGCGAGGCCAAACTGCCTGTCCCCTGCTCCCAGGGATTATTGAGCAGTAACTGGTTAACTATAGACAGCACAGATGTCGCTGAAACCGCTTTTCAATTGGGAGCTCCCGGACCCCACTGCCTGTTCCCTGCTCCCAGGGATTATTGAGCAGTAAATGGTTAACAATATACAGCACAGATGTCTCTGAAAAAGCTTTTTAATTGGGGAGCTCCCGAGTCATACTGCCTGTCCCCTGCTCCCAGGGATTATTGAGCAGTAAATGGTTAACTAAGAACAGCACAGATGTCTCTGAAACAGCTTTTTAATTGGGTGCTGCCCAGGCCATGCTACCTGTCCCCTGCGCCTAGGGATATTGAGCAGTAAACGGTTAACTATATAGAGGCACAGAGGTCTCTGAAACAGCTTTTAAATTGGGGGCTCCCGAGGCCACACTGCCTGTCCCCTGCTGCCAGGGATTATTGAGCAGTAAATGGTTAACTATATACAGCACAGTGGTCTCTGAAACAGCATTTTAATTGGGGGCTCCCGAGGCCACACTGCCTTTCTGCTGCTCCCAGGGATTATTGGGAACTAAATGGTTAACTATATACAGCACAGAGGTCTCCTAAACAGCTTTTTCATTGGGTGCTTCGAGGCCACACTACCTGTCCCCTGCTCCCAGGGATGATTGAGCAGTAAATGGTTAACTATATACAGGCACAGAGGTCCCTGAAACAGCTTTTTAATTGGGGGCTCCCGAGGCCACAATGCCTGACCCCTTCTCCCAGGGATTATAGAGCAGTAAATGGTAAACGAGATACAGGCACAGAGGTCACTGAGACAGCTTTTTAATTTAGGGCTCTCGAGGCCACACTGCCTGACCCCAGCACCCAGGAATTATTGGGAAGTAAATGGTTAACTATATACAGCACAGAGGTCTCCCAAACAGCTTTTGCATTAGGTGCTGCGAGGCCAAACTGCCTGTCCCCTGCTCCCAGGGATTATTGAGCAGTAAATGATTAACTATATAGAGGCACAGAGGTTTCTGAAACAGCTTTTTAATTGAGGGCTCCCGAGGCCTCACTGCCAGTACCCTGCTCCCAGGGATTATTGAGCAGTAAATGGTTAACTATATACAGGACAGAGGTCACTGAAACAGCTTTGTCATTGGGGCTCCCGAGGCCACACAGCCAGCCCCCTGCTCCCAAACATTATTGAGCAGTAAATGGTTTACTATATACAGCACAGCTGTCTATGAAACAGCTTTTTAATTGGGGAGCTCCCGAGTCACACTGCCTGTCCCCTGCTCCCAGGGATTATTGAGCAGTAAATGGTTAACTATATAACAGGCGCAGAGGTCTCTGAAACAGCTTTTTAATTGTGTACTCCCGGACCACACTGCCTGTCCCCTGATCCCAGGGATTATTGAGCAGTAAATGGTTCACGATATAAAGCACAGAGTCTCTGAAACAGCTTTTTAATTGAGGGCTCCCGAGGCCACACTGCCTGTCCCCT
Source organism: Scyliorhinus torazame (assembly GCF_047496885.1). Classification (NCBI taxonomy): domain Eukaryota; kingdom Metazoa; phylum Chordata; class Chondrichthyes; order Carcharhiniformes; family Scyliorhinidae; genus Scyliorhinus; species Scyliorhinus torazame. The sequence goes on from NW_027308452.1 coordinate 57,180, forward strand.
GATCCCAGGGATTATTGAGAAGTGAATGGTTAACTATATACAGCACAGAAGTCTCTGAAACAGCTTTTTAATTGGGGGCTCCCGAGGCCACAGTGCCTGTCCCCCGCTCCCAGGGATTATTGAGCAGTAAATGATTAACTATATAGAGGCACAGAGGTTTCTGAAACAGCTTTTTAATTGAGGGCTCCCGAGGCCTCACTGCCATAACCCTGCTCCCAGGGATTATTGAGAAGTAAATGGTTAACCATATACAGCACAGAGGTCACTGAAACAGATTTTAACTGGGGGCTCCCGGACCACACTGCCTGTCCCCTGATCCCAGGGATTATTGAGAAGTAAATGGTTAACCATATACAGCACAGAGGTCACTGAAACAGATTTTTAATTGCGGGCTCACGGACCACACTGCCTGTCCCATCCTCCCGGGGATTATTGAGCAGTAAATGGTTAACTATATACAAGCGCAGAGGTCTCTGAAACAACTTTTTAATTGGGGGCTCCCGGAGCCATAATGCCTGTCCCCTGCTCCCAGGGATTATTGAGCAGTAAATGGTTAATACTTACAGCACAGAGGTCTCTGAAACAGCTTTTTAATTGGGGGCTCCCGGACCACACTGCCTGTCCCCTGCTCCCAGGGATTATTGAGCAGTAAATGGTTAACTATGTACAGCACAGACGTCTCTGAAACAGCTTTTAAATTGTGGCTCACGGACCACACTGCCTGTCCCCTGCTCGCAGGGATTATTGAGCAGTAAATGATTAACTATATACAAGCGCAGAGGTCTCTTAAACAACTTTTTAATTGGGGGCTCCCGGAGCCATACTGCCTGTCCCCTGCTCGCCAGGATTATTGAGACATAAATGGTTAACTATATAGAGCACAGAGGTCTCGAAACCACTTTTTATTCGGGTTCCCGTAGCCACACAGCCTGTCCCCTGCTCCCAGGGATTATTGAGAAGTAAATGGTTAATTATATACAGCACAGAGGTCACTGAAACAGCTTTTTAAGTGGGGGCTCCCGGAACCACACTGCCTGTCCCCTGCTCCCAGGGATTTATGAGCAGTAAATGGTGAACTATATACAGGCGCAGAGGTCTCTGAAACAGCTTTTTAATTAGGGGCTCCCGGACCACACTGCCTGTCCCCTCCTCCCAGAGATTATTGAGCAGTAGATGGTAAACTATATACAGCACAGAGTATCAGAAACACCTTTTAAACTTGGGGCTCCCGAGGCCACACTGCCTGTCCCCCGCTCCCAGGGATTATTGAGCAGTAGATGGTAAACTATATACAGCACAGAGTATCAGAAACACCTTTTAAACTTGGGGCTCCCGAGGCCTCACTGCCTGTACCTAGCACCCTGGGATCATTGAGAAGCAAATGGTTAAACGCATACAGCACAGAGGTCACTGAAACAGCTTTTTAACTGGGGTCTCCCGAGGCCACACTGCCTGTCCCCTGCTCCCAGGGATTATTGAGCAGTAAATGGTTAACTAGAGACTGGCACAGAGGTCTCTGAAACAGCTTTTTAATTGGGGGCTCCCGGACCACACTGCATGTCCCGTCCTCCCGAGGATTATTGAGCAGTAAATGATTAACTATGTACAGCACAGACGTCTCTGAAACAGCTTTTAAATTGGGGGCTCCCGGAGCCACACTGCCTGTCCCCTGCTCCCAGGGATTATTGAGCAATAAATGGTTAACTATATACAGCACAGAGGTCACTGCAACAGCTTTTTAATTGGGGGCTCCCGGAGCCACGCTGCCTGACTCCTGCTCCCAGGGATTATTGAGCTGTAAATGGTTAACTATATACAGGCACAGAGGTCTCTGAAACAGCTTTTTAATTGGGGCTCCCGGACCACACTGCCTGTTCCCTGCTCCCAGGGATTATAGAGCAGTAAAGTGTTAAATATATACAGCACAGAGGTCACTGAAACTACTTTTTAATTGGGGGCTCCCGAGGCCACACTGCATGTCCCCTGCTCCCAGGGATTATTGAGCAGTAAATGGTTAACGATATACAGCACAGAGGTCTCTGAAATAGCTTTTTAATTGGGTGCTCCCGAACCACACTGCCTGTCCCCTGCTCCCAGGGATTATTGAGCAGTAAATGGTTAACTATATACAGCACAGAGGTCTCTGAAATTGCTTTTTATTTGGGGGCTCCCGTGGTCACACTGCCTGTCCCCTGCTCCCAGGGATTATTGAGCAGTAAATGGTTAACCATAAACAGCACAGACGTTTCTGAAACAGCTTTTTAATTGGTGGCTCCCGAGGCCACACTACCTGTCCCTGCTCCCAGGGATTATTGAGCAGTAAATGGTTAACTATGTACAGCACAGACGTCTCTGGAACAGCTTTTTAATTGTGGCTCACGGACAACACTGCCTGTCCCTGCTCCCAGGGTTTATTGAGAATCAAATGGTTAACTATATACAGGCACAGAAGTCTCTGAAACAGCTTTTTAATTGGGGGCTCGTGGACCACACTGCCTGTCCCCTGCTCCCAGGGATTATTGAGCAGTAAATGGTTACCTATATACAGCACAGAGGTCTGTGAAACATCTTTTTAATTATGGGCTCCGTAGGCAACACTGCCTGTCCCCTGCTTCCAGGGATTATTGGGAAGTAAATGGTTAACAATATACAGGCACAGAGGTCACTGAAACTACTTATTAATTGGGGGCTCCCGAGGCCACACTGCCTGTCCCCTGCTCCCAGGGATTATTGAGCAGTAAATGTTTAACTGTATACAGGCACAGAGGTCTCTGAAACAGCTTTTTAATTGTTGGCTCCCGGACCACACTGCCTGTCCCCTGCTCAGAGGGATTATTCAGCAGTAAATGGTTAACTATATACAGCACAGAGGTCACTGAAACAGCTTTTTAATTGGGGCTCCTGAGGCCACACTGCCTGTCCCCTGCTCCCAGGGATTATTGAGCAGTAAATGGTTAACTATATTCAGGCGCAGAGGTCTCTGAAACAGCTTTTTAATTGGGCCTCCTGAGGCCACACTGCCTGTCCCCTGCTCCCAGGGCTTATTGAGCAGTAAATGGTTAACTAAGAACAGCACAGACGTCTCTGAAACAGCTTTTTAATTGGGTGCTGCCCAGGCCATGCTACCTGTCCCCTGCGCCTAGGGATATTGAGCAGTAAACGGTTAACTATATAGAGGCACAGAGGTCTCTGAAACAGCTTTTAAATTGGGGGCTCCCGAGGCCACACTGCCTGTCCCCTGCTGCCAGGGATTATTGAGCAGTAAATGGTTAACTATATACAGCACAGTGGTCTCTGAAACAGCATTTTAATTGGGGGCTCCCGAGGCCACACTGCCTTTCTGCTGCTCCCAGGGATTATTGGGAACTAAATGGTTAACTATATACAGCACAGAGGTCTCCTAAACAGCTTTTTCATTGGGTGCTTCGAGGCCACACTACCTGTCCCCTGCTCCCAGGGATGATTGAGCAGTAAATGGTTAACTATATAGAGGCACAGAGGTCTCTGAAACAGCTTTTTAACTGGGGGCTCCCGAGGCCACACTGCCTGTCCCCTGCTCACAGGGATTATTGAGCAGTAAATGGTTAACTATATACAGGCACAGAGGTCCCTGAAACAGCTTTTTAATTGGGGGCTCCCGAGGCCACAATGCCTGACCCCTTCTCCCAGGGATTATAGAGCAGTAAATGGTAAACGAGATACAGGCACAGAGGTCACTGAGACAGCTTTTTAATTGAGGGCTCTCGAGGCCACACTGCCTGACCCCAGCACCCAGGAATTATTGGGAAGTAAATGGTTAACTATATACAGCACAGAGGTCTCCCAAACAGCTTTTGCATTAGGTGCTGCGAGGCCAAACAGCCTGTCCCCTGCTCCCAGGGATTATTGAGCAGTAACTGGTTAACTATAGACAGCACAGATGTCTCTGAAACAGCTTTTCAATTGGGAGCTCCCGGACCCCACTGCCTGTTCCCTGCTCCCAGGGATTATTGAGCAGTAAATGGTTAACTATATACAGCACAGAGGTCACTGAAACAGCTTTTTCATTGGGGCTCCCGAGGCCACACAGCCAGTCCCCTGCTCCCGAGGATTATGGAGCAGTAAATGGTTAACTATATACAGCACAGATGTCTCTGAAAAAGCTTTTTAATTGGGGAGCTCCCGAGTAACACTGCCTGTCCCCTGCTCCCAGGGATTATTGAGCAGTAAATGGTTAACTATATAACAGGCGCAGAGGTCTCTGAAACAGCTTTTTAATTGTGGGCTCCCGGACCACACTGCCTGTTCCCTGCTCCCAGGGATTATTGAGCAGTAAATGGTTAACTATATACAGCACAGAGGTCACTGAAACAGCTTTGTCATTGGGGCTCCCGAGGCCACACAGCCAGCCCCCTGCTCCCAAGGATTATTGAGCAGTAAATGGTTTACTCTATACAGCACAGCTGTCTATGAAACAGCTTTTTAATTGGGGAGCTCCCGAGTCACACTGCCTGTCCCCTGCTCCCAGGGATTATTGAGCAGTAAATGGTTAACTATATAACAGGCGCAAAGGTCTCTGAAACAGCTTTTTAATTGTGTGCTCCCGGACCACACTGCCTGTCCCCTGATCCCAGGGATTATTGAGCAGTAAATGGTTAACGATATAAAGCACAGAGTCTCTGAAACAGCTTTTTAATTGAGGGCTCTCGAGGCCACACTGCCTGTCCCCTGCTCCCAGGGATTATTGAGAAGTGAATGGTTAACTATATACAGCACAGAAGTCTCTGAAACAGCTTTTTAATTGGGGGCTCCCGAGGCCACAGTGCCTGTCCCCCGCTCCCAGGGATTATTGAGCAGTAAATGATTAACTATATAGAGGCACAGAGGTCTCTGAAACAGCTTTTTAATTGAGGGCTCCCGAGGCCTCACTGCCAGTACCCTGCTCCCAGGGATTATTGAGAAGTAAATGGTTAACCATATACAGCACAGAGGTCACTGAAACAGATTTTTAACTGGGGGCTCCCGGACCACACTGCCTGTCCCCTCCTCCCGGGGATTATTGAGCAGTAAATGGTTAACTATATACAAGCGCAGAGGTCTCTGAAACAACTTTTTAATTGGGGGCTCCTGGAGCCACACTGCCTTTCCCCTGCTCCCAGGGATTATTGAGCAGTAAATGGTTAATACTTACAGCACAGAGGTCTCTGAAATAGCTTTTTAATTGGGGGCTCCCGGACCACACTGCCTGTCCCCTGCTCCCAGGGATTATTGAGCAGTAAATGGTTAACTATGTACAGCACAGACGTCTCTGAAACAGCTTTTAAATTGTGGCTCACGGACCACACTGCCTGTTCCCTGCTCAGAGAGATTATTGAGCAGTAAATGATTAACTATATACAAGCGCAGAGGTCTCTTAAACAACTTTTTAATTGGGGGCTCCCGGAGCCATACTGCCTGTCCCCTGCTCGCCAGGATTATTGAGACATAAATAGTTAGCTATATACAGCACAGAGGTCTCGAAACCACTTTTTATTCGGGTTCCCGGAGCCACACAGCCTGTCCCCTGCTCCCAGGGATTAAAGAGCAGTAAATGGTGAAATATATACAACACAGAGGTCACTGAAACTACTTATTAATTGGGGGCTCTCGAGGCCACAATGCCTGTCCCCTGCTCCCAGTGCTTATTGAGCAGTAAATGGTTAACTAAGAACAGCACAGAGGTCTCTGAAACAGCTTTTTAATTGGGTGCTGCCCAGGCCAGACTACCTGTCCCCTGCGCCTAGGGATATTGAGCAGTAAACGGTTAACTATATAGAGGCACAGAGGTCTCTGAAACAGCTTTTAAATTGGGGGCTCCCGAGGCCACACTGCCTGTCCCCTGCTCCCAGGGATTATAGAGCAGTAAATGGTTAACTATATACAGCACAGTGGTCTCTGAAACAGCATTTTAATTGGGGGCTCCCGAGGCCACACTGCCTTTCTGCTGCTCCCAGGGATTATTGGGAAGTAAATGGTTAACTATATACAGCACAGAGGTCTCCTAAACAGCTTTTTCATTGGGTGCTGCGAGGCCACACTGCCTGTCCCCTGCTCCCAGGGATTATTGAGCAGTAAATGTTGAACTGTATACAGGCACAGAGGTCTCTGAAACAGCTTTATAATTGGGGCTCCTGAGGCCACACTGCCTGTCCCCTGCTCCCAGGGCTTATTGAGCAGTAAATGGTTAACTAAGAACAGCACAGAGGTCTCTGAAACAGCTTTTTAATTGGGTGCTGCCCAGGTCATACTACCTGTCCCCTGCGCCTAGGGATATTGAGCAGTAAACGGTTAACTATATAGAGGCACAGAGGTCTCTGAAACAGCTTTTAATTTGGGGGCTCCCGAGGCCACACTGCCTGTCCCCTGCTGCCAGGGATTATTGAGCAGTAAATGGTTAACTATATACAGCACAGTGGTCTCTGAAACAGCATTTTAATTGGGGGCTCCCGAGGCCACACTGCCTTTCTGCTGCTCCCAGGGATTATTGGGAACTAAATGGTTAACTATATACAGCACAGAGGTCTCCTAAACAGCTTTTTCATTGGGTGCTTCGAGGCCACACTACCTGTCCCCTGCTCCCAGGGATGATTGAGCAGCAAATGGTTACCTATATAGAGGCACAGAGGTCTCTGAAACAGCTTTTTAACTGGGGGCTCCCGAGGCCACACTGCCTGTCCCCTGCTCACAGGGATTATTGAGCAGTAAATGGTTAACTATATACAGGCACAGAGGTCCCTGAAACAGCTTTTTAATTGGGGGCTCCCGAGGCCACAATGCCTGACCCCTTCTCCCAGGGATTATAGAGCAGTAAATGGTAAACGAGATACAGGCACAGAGGTCACTGAGACAGCTTTTTAATTGAGGGCTCTCGAGGCCACACTGCCTGACCCCAGCACCCAGGAATTATTGGGAAGGAAATGGTTAACTATATACAGCACAGAGGTCTCCCAAACAGCTTTTGCATTAGGTGCTGCGAGGCCAAACTGCCTGTCCCCTGCTCCCAGGGATTATTGAGCAGTAACTGGTTAACTATAGACAGCACAGATGTCTCTGAAACATCTTTTCAATTGGGAGCTCCCGGACCCCACTGCCTGTTCCCTGCTCCCAGGGATTATTGAGCAGTAAATGGTTAACTATATACAGCACAGAGGTCACTGAAACAGCTTTTTCATTGGGTGCTGCGAGGCCACACTGCCTGTCCCCTGCTCCCAGGGATTATTGAGCAGTAAATGTTGAACTGTATACAGGCACAGAGGTCTCTGAAACAGCTTTATAATTGGGGCTCCTGAGGCCACACTGCCTGTCCCCTGCTCCCAGGGCTTATTGAGCAGTAAATGGTTAACTAAGAACAGCACAGAGGTCTCTGAAACAGCTTTTTATTTGGGTGCTGCCCAGGTCATACTACCTGTCCCCTGCGCCTAGGGATATTGAGCAGTAAACGGTTAACTATATAGAGGCACAGAGGTCTCTGAAACAGCTTTTAATTTGGGGGCTCCCGAGGCCACACTGCCTGTCCCCTGCTGCCAGGGATTATTGAGCAGTAAATGGTTAACTATATAACAGGCGCAGAGGTCTCTGAAACAGCTTTTTAATTGTGAGCTCCCGGACCACACTGCCTGTTCCCTGCTCCCAGGGATTATTGAGCAGTAAATGGTTAACTATATACAGCACAGAGGTCACTGAAACAGCTTTGTCATTGGGGCTCCCGAGGCCACACAGCCAGCCCCCTGCTCCCAAGGATTATTGAGCAGTAAATGGTTTACTATATACAGCACAGCTGTCTATGAAACAGCTTTTTAATTGGGGAGCTCCCGAGTCACACTGCCTGTCCCCTGCTCCCAGGGATTATTGAGCAGTTAATGGTCAACTATATAACAGGCGCAGAGGTCTCTGAAACAGCTTTTTAATTGTGTGCTCCCGGACCACACTGCCTGTCCCCTGATCCCAGGGATTATTGAGCAGTAAATGGTTAACGATATAAAGCACAGAGTCTGTGAAACAGCTTTTTAATTGAGGGCTCTCGAGGCCACACTGCCTGTCCCCTGCTCCCAGGGATTATTGAGAAGTGAATGGTTAACTATATACAGCACAGAAGTCTCTGAAACAGCTTTTTAATTGGGGGCTCCCGAGGCCACAGTGCCTGTCCCCCGCTCCCAGGGATTACTGAGCAGTAAATGATTAACTATATATAGGCACAGAGGTCTCTGAAACAGCTTTTTAATTGAGGGCTCCCGAGGCCTCACTGCCAGTACCCAGCTCCCAGGGATTATTGGGAAGTAAATGGTTAACTATATACAGCACAGAGGTCTCCTAAACAGCTTTTTCATTGGGTGCTGCGAGGCCACACTGCCTGTCCCCTGCTCCCAGGGATTATTGAGCAGTAAATGTTGAACTGTATACAGGCACAGAGGTCTCTGAAACAGCTTTATAATTGGGGCTCCTGAGGCCACACTGCCTGTCCCCTGCTCCCAGGGCTTATTGAGCAGTAAATGGTTAACTAAGAACAGCACAGAGGTCTCTGAAACAGCTTTTTAATTGGGTGCTGCCCAGGTCATACTACCTGTCCCCTGCGCCTAGGGATATTGAGCAGTAAACGGTTAACTATATAGAGGCACAGAGGTCTCTGAAACAGCTTTTAATTTGGGGGCTCCCGAGGCCACACTGCCTGTCCCCTGCTGCCAGGGATTATTGAGCAGTAAATGGTTAACTATATAACAGGCGCAGAGGTCTCTGAAACAGCTTTTTAATTGTGAGCTCCCGGACCACACTGCCTGTTCCCTGCTCCCAGGGATTATTGAGCAGTAAATGGTTAACTATATACAGCACAGAGGTCACTGAAACAGCTTTGTCATTGGGGCTCCCGAGGCCACACAGCCAGCCCCCTGCTCCCAAGGATTATTGAGCAGTAAATGGTTTACTATATACAGCACAGCTGTCTATGAAACAGCTTTTTAATTGGGGAGCTCCCGAGTCACACTGCCTGTCCCCTGCTCCCAGGGATTATTGAGCAGTTAATGGTCAACTATATAACAGGCGCAGAGGTCTCTGAAACAGCTTTTTAATTGTGTGCTCCCGGACCACACTGCCTGTCCCCTGATCCCAGGGATTATTGAGCAGTAAATGGTTAACGATATAAAGCACAGAGTCTGTGAAACAGCTTTTTAATTGAGGGCTCTCGAGGCCACACTGCCTGTCCCCTGCTCCCAGGGATTATTGAGAAGTGAATGGTTAACTATATACAGCACAGAAGTCTCTGAAACAGCTTTTTAATTGGGGGCTCCCGAGGCCACAGTGCCTGTCCCCCGCTCCCAGGGATTACTGAGCAGTAAATGATTAACTATATATAGGCACAGAGGTCTCTGAAACAGCTTTTTAATTGAGGGCTCCCGAGGCCTCACTGCCAGTACCCAGCTCCCAGGGATTATTGAGAAGTAAATGGTTAACCATATACAGCTCAGAGGTCACTGAAACAGATTTTTAACTGGGGGCTCCCGGACCACACTGCCTGTCCCCTCCTCCCGGGGATTATTGAGCAGTAAATGGTTAACTATATACAAGCGCAGAGGTCTCTGAAACAACTTTTTAATTGGGGGCTCCCGGAGCCACACTGCCTTTCCCCTGCTCCCAGGGATTATTGAGCAGTAAATGGTTAATATTTACAGCACAGAGGTTTCTGAAATAGCTTTTTAATTGGGGGCTCCCGGACCACACTGCCTGTCCCCTGCTCCCAGGGATTATTGAGCAGTAAATGGTTAACTATGTACAGCACAGACGTCTCTGAAACAGTTTTTAAATTGTGGCTCACGGACCACACTGCCTGTTCCCTGCTCAGAGAGATTATTGAGCAGGAAATGATTAACTATATACAAGCGCAGAGGTCTCTTAAACAACTTTTTAATTGGGGGCTCCCGGAGCCATACTGCCTGTCCCCTGCTCGCCAGGATTATTGAGACATAAATAGTTAGCTATATACAGCACAGAGGTCTCGAAACCACTTTTTATTCGGGTTCCCGGAGCCACACAGCCTGTCCCCTGCTCCCAGGGATTATTGAGAAGTAAATGGTTAATTATATACAGCACAGAGGTCTCTGAAACAGCTTTTTAAGTGGGGGCTCCCGGAACCACACTGCCTGTCACCTGCTCCCAGGGATTTATGAGCAGTAAATGGTTAACTATATACAGGCGCAGAGGTCTCTGAAACAGCTTTTTAATTGGGGGCTCCCGGACCACACTGCCTGTCCCCTCCTCCCAGAGATTATTGAGCAGTAGATGGTAAACTATATACAGCACAGAGTATCAGAAACACCTTTTAAACTTGGGGCTCCCGAGGCCACACTGCCTGTCCCCCGCTCCCAGGGATTATTGAGCAGTAAATGGTTAACTATATAGAGGCATAGAGGTCTCTGAAACAGCTTTTTAATTGGGGGCTCCCGAGGCCTCACTGCCTGTACCCGGCACCCTGGGATTATTGAGAAGTAAATGGTTAAACGTATACAGCACAGAGGTCACTGAAACAGCTTTTTAACTGGGGTCTCCCGAGGCCACACTGCCTGTCCCCTGCTCCCAGGGATTATTGAGCAGTAAATGGTTAACTAGAGACAGGCACAGAGGTCTCTGAAACAGCTTTTTAATTGGGGGCTCCCGGACCACACTGCATGTCCCCTCCTCCCGAGGATTATTGAGCAGTAAATGGTTAACTATGTACAGCACAGACGTCTCTGAAACAGCTTTTTAATTGGGGGCTCCCGGAGCCACACTGCCTGTCCCCTGCTCCCAGGTATTATTGAGAAATAAATGGTTAACTATATAAAGCACAGAGGTCACTGCAACAGCTTTTTAATTGGGGTCTCCCGGAGCCACACTGCCTGACTCCTGCTCCCAGGGATTATTGAGCTGTAAATGGTTAACTATATACAGGCACAGAGGTCTCTGAAACAGCTTTTTAATTGGGGCTCCCGGACCACACTGCCTGTCCCCTGCTCCCAGGGATAATAGAGCAGTAAAGTGTTAAATATATACAGCACAGAGGTCACTGAAACTACTTTTTAATTGGGGGCTCCCGAACCACACTGCCTGTCCCCTGCTGCCAGGGATTATTGAGCAGTAAATGGTTAACTATATACAGCACAGAGGTCTCTGAAATAGCTTTTTAATTGGGGGCTCCCGAGGCCACACTGCCTGTCCCCTGCTCCCAGGGATTATAGAGCAGTAAATGGTTAAATAGATACAGCACAGAGGTCACTGAAACTACTTTTTAATTGGGGGCTCCGGAGGCCACACTACCTGTCCCCAGCTCCCAGGAATTATTCAGAAACAAATGGTTCACTGTATACAGGCACAGAGGTCTCTGAAACAGCATTTTAATTGGGGGCTCCCGAGGCCACACTGCCTTTCCCCTGCTCCCAGGGATTATTGGGAAGCAAATGGTTAACTATATACAGCACAGAGGTCTCCTAAACAGCTTTTTCATTGGGTGCTGCGAGGCTACACTGCTTGTCCCCTGCTCCCAGGGATTATTGAGCAGTAAATGGTTAACCGTAAACAGCACAGACGTCTCTGAAACAGCTTTTTAATTTGGGGCTCCCGTGGCCACACTGCTGTCCCCTGCTCCCAGGGATTATTGAGCAGTAAATGGTTAACTATATCCAGGCACAGAGGTCTCTGAAACAGCTTTTTAATTGGGTGCCCCCGAGGCCACACTGCCTGTCCCCTTCTCCCAGGGATTATTGAGCAGTAAATGGATAACTACATAGAGCTCAGAGGTCTCTGAAACAGCTTTTTATTTGGGGCATTCCAGAGCCACACTGCCTGTCCCCTGCTCCCAGGGATTATTCAGCAGTAAATGGTTAACTATATACAGGCGCAGAGGTCTCTGAAACACCTTTTAAACTGGGGGCTCCCGAGGCCAAACTGCCTGTCCCCCCTTCCAGGGCTTATTGAGCAGTAAATGGTTAACTATATACAGGCACAGAGGTCTCTGAAACAGCTTTTTAATTGGGGACTCCCGATGCCCCACTGCCTGTACCCTGCTCCCAGGGATTATTGAGAAGTAAATGGTTAACCATATACAGCACAGAGGTCACTGAAACAGCTTTTTAACTGGGGGCTCCCGAGTCCACACTGCCTGTCCCCTGCTCGCAGGGATTATTGAGCAGTAAGTGGTTAACTAGAGACAGGCACAGAGGACTCTAAAACAGTTTTTTAATTGGGGGCTCCCGGACCACACTGCCTGTCCCCTCCTCCCAGGGATTATTGAGCAGTAAATGGTTAACTATATATAAGCGCAGACGTCTCTGAAACAACTTTTTAATTGGGGGATCCCGGAGCCACACTGCCTGTCCCCTGCTCCCAGGGAGAATTGAGCAGTAAATCGTTAACTATGTACAGCACAGACGTCTCTTAAACAGCTTTTTAATTGTGGCTCACGGACCACACTGCATGTTCCCTGCTCCCAGGACTTATTGAGAAGCAACTGGTTAACTATATACAGGCACAGAGGTCTATGAAACAGCTTTTTAACTGGGGGCTCCCGAGGCCACACTGCCTGTCCCCTGCTCCCAGGGATTATTGAGCAGTAAATGGTTAACTATATACAAGCGCAGCGGTCTCTGAAACAACTTTTTAATTGGGGGCTCCCGGACCAAACTGCCTGTCCCCTGCTCCCAGGGATTATTGAGCAGTAAATGGTTAACTATATACAGGCGCAGAGGTCTCTGAAACAGCTTTTTAACTGGGGCTCCCGAGGCCACACTGCCTGTCCCCTACTCCCAGGGATTATTGAGAATTGAATGGTTAACTATATACAGCACAGAGGTCTCAGAAACAGCATTTTAATTGGGGGCTCCCGGAGCCACACTGCCTGTCCCCTGCTCCCAGGGATTATTGAGCAGTAAATGGTTAACTATGTACAGCACAGACGTCTCTGAAACAGCTTTTTAATTGTGGCTCACGGACCACACTGCATGTCCCCTGCTCCCAGGATTTATTGAGAAGCAAATGGTTAACTATATACAGGCACAGAAGTCTATGAAACAGCTTTTCAACTGGGAGCTCCCGAGGCCACACTGCCTGTCCCCTGCTCCCAGGGATTATTGGGCAGTAAACGGTTAACTATATACAGGCGCAGAGGTCTTTGAAACAGCTTTTTAACTGGGGGCTCCTGAGCCCATACTGCCTGTCCCCTGCTCCTAGGGATTATTGAGCTGTGAATGGTTAACTATAGACAGGCACAGAGGTCTCTGAAACAGCTTTTAAATTGGCGGCTCCCGTGGCCACACTGCCTGTCCCCTGCTCACACGGATTATTGAGCAGTAAATGTTTAACTATATACAGCACAGAGGTCACTGAAACAACTTTTAAATTGGGAGCTCCCGAGGCCACACTGCCTGACCCCTGCTCCCACGGATTATTGAGAAGTAAATGGTTAATTATATACAGCACAGAGGTCTCAGAAACAGCATTTTAATTGGGGGCTCCCGAGGCCACACTGCCTTTCCCCTACTCCCAGGGATTATTGGGAAGTAAATGATTAACTATATAGAGCACAGAGGTCTCTGAAACAGGTTTTTAATTGGGGGCTCCCGGACAACACTGCCTGTCCCCTGCTCCCAGGGATTATTGAGCAGTCAATGGTTAACTAGAACAGGAGCAGAGGTATCTGAAATAGCTTTTTAACTGGGGGCTCCCGGACCACACTGCCTGTCCCCAGCTCCCAGGGATTATTGAGCAGTAAATGCTTAAATATATACAGCACAAAGATCTCTGAAACAGCTTTTAAATTGGGAGCTCCCGAGGCCACACTGCCTGACCCCTGCTCCCACGGATTATTGAGAAGTAAATGGTTAATTATAAACAGCACAGAGGTCTCTGAAACAGCATTTTAATTGGGGGCTCCCGAGGCCACACTGCCTTTCCCCTGCTCCCAGGGATTATTGGGAAGTAAATGGTAAACTATATACAGCACAGAGGTCTCTGAAACAGCTTTTTGATTGGGGGCTCCCGGAATACACTGCCTGTCCCCTGCTCCCAGGGATAATTGAGCAGTAAATGGTTAACTATGTACAGCACAGACGTCTCTGAAACAGGTTTTTAATTGTGGCTCACGGACCACACTGCATGTTCCCTGCTCCCAGGGCTAATTGAGAAGCAAATGGTTAACTATATACAGGCACAGTGGTATCTGAAACAGCTTTTTAATTGGGTGCTCGCGGACCACACTGCCTGTCCCCTGCTCCCATGGATTATTGAGCAGTAAATGGTTAACTATATACACGCGCAGAGGTCTCTGAAACAACCTTTTAATTGGGGGCTCCCGGAGCCACACTGCGTGGGGCAGCACGGTAGCCTTGTGGATAGCACAATTGCTTCACAGCTCCAGGGTCCCAGGTTCGATTACGGCTTGGGTCACTGTCTGTGCGGAGTCTGCACGTCCTCCCCGTGTGTGCGTGGGTTTCCTCCGGGTGCTCCGGTTTCCTCCCACAGTCCAAAGATGTGCAGGTTAGGTGGATTGGCCATGATAAATTGCCCTTAGTGTCCAAAATTGCCCTTAGTGTTGGGTGGGGTTACTGGGTTATGGGGATAGGGTGGAGGTGTTGACTTTGGGTAGGGTGCTCTTTCCAAGAGCCGGTGCCGACTCGATGGGCCGAATGGCCTCCTTCTGCACTGTAAATTCTATCTATCTATGCTTGTCCCCTGCTCCCAGGGATTATTGAGCAGTAAATGGTTAACTATATACAGCACAGAGAATCTGAAACAGCTTTTTATTTGGGGGCTCCCGGACCACACTGCCTGTCCCCTGCTCACAGGGATTATTGAGCAGTAAATGGTTAACTATATACAGCACAGAGGTCTCTGAAACAGCTTTTTAATTGGGGGCTCCCGAGGCCACACTGCCTGTCCCCTGATCCCAGGGATTATAGAGCAGTAAATGGTTAAATATATACAGCACAGAGGTCACTGAAACTACTTTTTAATTGGGGGCTCCCGAGGCCACACTGCCTGTCCCCTGCTCCCAGGAATTATTCAGAAGCAAATGGTTAACTGTATACAGGCACAGAGGTCACTGAATCAGCTTTTTACTTGGGGGCTCCCGGACCACACTGCCTGTCCCCTGCTCCCAGGGATTATTGAGCAGTAAATGGTTAACTATATACAGCACAGATGTCTCTGAAACGGCTTTTTAATTGAGTGCTCTCGAGGCCACAACTCCTGTCCCCTGCTCCCAGGGACTATTGAGAAGTGAATGGTTAACTATAGACAGCACAGAGGTCTCTGAAACAGCTTTTTAATTGGGGGCTCCCGGACCACACTGCCTGTCCCCTGCTCCCTGGGATTATTGAGCAGTCAATGGTTAACTATGTACAGCACAGAGGTCTCTGAAACAGCTTTTTATTTGGGGCCTCCCGAGGCCACACTGCCAGTTCCCTGCACCCTGGGATTATTGAGTAGTAAATCGTTAACCATATACAGGCGCAGAGGTCTCTGAAACAGCTTTTCAATTGGGGGCTCCCGGACCACACTGCCTGTCCCCTGCTCCCAGGGATTATTGAGCGGTAAATGGTTAACTAGAACAGGAGCAGAGGTCTCTGAACCAGCTTTTTAACTGGGGGCTCCCGGACCACACTGCCTGTCCCCTTCTCCCAGGGATTATTGAGCAGTAAATGGTTAACTATATTCAGCACAAAGATCTCTGAAACAGCTTTTAAATTGGGAGCTCCCGAGGCCACACTGCCTGACCCCTGCTCCCACGGATTATTGAGAAGTAAATGGTTAATTATATACAGCACAGAGGTCTCTGAAACAGCTTTTTAATTGGGGGCTCCCGGACCACACTGCCTGTACCCTGCTCCCAGTGATTATTGAGCAGTAAATGTTTAACCGTATACAGGCACAGAGGTCTCTGACACAGCTTTTTAATTAGGGGCTCCCAGAGCCACACTGCCTGTCCCCTGCTCCCAGGGATTCTTGAGCAGTAAAAAGTTAACTATTTTTGTAAGGGCCACGAAGAATCCAGCACGAGTTTTAAGGATACAAAGTAATAATATTTATTTACTATAACAATATATACATAACAGTAGCAGTAACTTCCCTTGCTACCTTCTCCTCCCTGCTGGTTCCTGAACTGGCCAGCTTATTTATACTAGGAGTTTCTCCGCCCGCCTCATTGGGGAAGTTCATACTCCCACAGGATTGTGGGATAGTCATTAGTCCCCAACCAATCGTAAGTAGGCAGGTTATAACATCCCTCCCCGCCAAAGTCCAAGGAATCTACCGAAGACCCTGGCGAAGGAAGGCTTCGGACTCGTTTGGCCACAGGCCGGATGCTATTTGCACGCGGCGCTGGATCAGGCGGCGTGTAATGAGACGGAGACCGGCGCTTCCGCGATGAACGGCGCGGTTGTACATCCACGGCCCGTGGACCCGAGGATTCCCCCTCTGATGCATCCTGTTTCTCCATCTCAGAGTCAGAGTCTGCTGCCTCCGTCATGTCAGCGTCTCTATCTCCATTTGGTCCCGTAACGACCTGCGCAGGCTTCGAGTGAGGCACCAGTGGAAGATTGTGAGGACTACCTTCCCTTGTCTCTGGTCTTTGCGGCTGTTGAAATGAGCTCCGGGGGCGGGGAATCTTTTTAGGGGATGATCTTCTGGACCGGACGTGGTCTAAATGTTTTCGCTGGAGACGACCCTGGGCTTGCACCTGGTAAGATATAGGGCCCGTTTGGCGAAAGATTACACCAGGAACCCATTGGGCACCACCAGCAAAATTCCGCACGAATACTGGGTCACCGGGCGCAAACTGCCGAATCGGCCGATGCCGAGACAATCCCTGTCCCTGCCATTCTTGTGTGCGGCGTACTTTTGCGCCAATGTCCGGGAAAACCATACTAAGGCGGGTGCGGAGTCTCCGGCCCATTAGGAGTTCTGCGGGAGCTACCCCAGTCACTGCATGGGGGGTGGTCCTGTACGTAAACAAAAAGCGAGCCAGTCTCGTGTCCATTGATCCGGGAGACTGCTTCTTTAGGCCTCTTTTGAATGTCTGCACTGCGCACTCTGCCAACCTATTTGAAGCCGGGTGGTAAGGGGCAGTGCGGATATGGCGGATGCCGTTCATCTTCGTGAACCTCGCAAACTCCTCACTCGTGAATTGAGGGCCATTGTCCGTGACCAGCACCTCGGGGAGGCCATGCGTACTAAACGATAGACGCATTGTTTCAATTGTTGCACAGGACGTTGTCCCCTGCATCTTATGCACCTCTAGCCATTTGAACTGGGCGTCAATTAGTAGAAGGAACATGGATCCTTGAAAAGGGCCTGCGAAATCTGCATGCAAGTGCGCCCAAGGCCACCCTGGCCATTCCCAGTGATGTAGGGGCGCGGCCGGAGGAAGCTTCTGATGCTCCTGGCAAATGGATCAGTTTTGGGCCACCTTCTCAATGTCGGTGTCGAGGCCTGGCCACCAGACATAACTCCGAGCCAACATTTTCAACTTGGTCACGCCTGGATGCCCATTGTGCAAGTCTGATAATATCAGCTCCTGGCCTTTTCTGGGACAATCACACGCGTCCCCCACAAGAGGATGCCGTTTTCCACGCTGAACTCTGACAGCTTGGACGAAAATGCCCGCAACTCGCCTGGGAGCTGTCTATGCTGACCACCGTACAGGACTATGTGCCGAACCTTTGACAGGACTGGCTCCGTCTGGGTCCACTCACGGATCTGTGATGCCGTGACAGGCAAGGTGTCCATAAAATTTAGGGTTGCGACCACCTCACCGGTCGTGGGGGTCGACATGGGGCCGGTCGATAAAGGCAATCGGCTCAGTGCGTCGGCATTTGCTACTTGCGTACCTGGTTTGTGCTCCAGAGAATACTCATATGCAGCAAGCAACAAAGCCCAGCGCTGGATCCGTGCAGAAGCAATGGGCGGTATTGGCTTATCCTCTCTGAAGAGTCCCAGCAGGGGCTTATGATCAGTCACGATAGTGAAATGGCGGCCGTACACATACTGGTGGAAGCGTTTCACCGCGAAAACCACTGCCAGGCCCTCCTTCTCGATCTGCGCGTACTTTTTCTCCGCTGCAGTCAATGTGCGGGAGGCGAAAGCGATCGGTCGCTCGGCCCCGTTCTCCATCTTGTGGGACAGGACGGCCCCAATACCATACGGGGATGCATCACATGTGACGAGCAAAGGCTTTCCCGGATCATAGTGGGTTAGTAACCCAGACGACGACAATTGTTGCTTTAGCCGCCGGAAAGCGGTTTCTTGCGGCTGACCCCAAACCCAGGTGTGATTTTTCTTTAGCAGCAGGTGCAAAGGGGCCAGCGTAGTTGCCAGATTGGGGAGGAACTTCCCGTAATAGTTTACGAGACCGAGAAAAGAACGAAGATGCGAAGTGTCAGTCGGGGTGGGGGCATGTTGAATTGCACGCACCTTCTCTGCGACGGGGTGCAGACCCTCGCGGTCCACCCGATAACCGAAGTAGACTACTTCTTTTGCCTGAAATACGCACTTTGTGTGACGTAAACGGACTCCAGCCTCCGAAAGGCGTCTAAGGACAGCCTCCAGATTTTCCAAATGCTCTTGCTCCGACGTCCCTGTAATCAACACGTCATCTAGGTAGACAGCCACACGTGGTAAACCTCTCAAAATGTTGAAAAATTGTGCAGGCAGAGGATACTCCAAAGGGCAACCGTGTATATTCATACAGGGCCGGTGTGTGTTAATTGTTACATATGGTCGGGAGGCAGGGTCCAGCTCCAACTGCAGGTAGGCGTGACTCATATCTAATTTTGTGAATGAGAGTCCACCTGCAAGTTTCGCGTAGAGATCCTCTATGCGAGGCATTGGATATTGGTCGAGTCAGGAAACTGTATTCACTGTGTTTATGGTCGCCACACAAGCGAACTGTGGCATCTGGCTTCATTACTGGTACAATTGGTGCTGCCCAGTCAGCAAAACGGACGGGCCTGATAATACCCAAACTCTCCAAACGAGTGAGTTCCCCTTCTCGAGCAAAGCGTAAGGCACTGGGCACGCCCGGAAATAGCGCGGCGTGGCTCCTGGTTCAACTTGGATACGGGCTACGGCCCCTTTTATTTTCCCCAAACCAGGCTGGAATACCTCTGGGTATCGTCCTAGCACCTCAGTCAACCCTCCAGAAACTGTTTGGAGGATGTGCTGCCATTGCAACCGCAAATGGCGCAACCAGTCCTGACCCAACAGGCTGGGCCCATGGCCGCACACCACGATAAGTGGGAAACGCCCCCCCTGGCGTCCATAAACGACATGGGTCAGGGTAGTTCCTGCAATGTCCAGTGGTTCCGCCGTGTAGGTGGCCAACCTGGCCTGTGAGTCAGTTAGTGTAAGGGTCTGTATACCCTGCTTGATGCGGTCGAATGTCCTCTGGGCGATCACGGAGACCGCTGCACCAGTATCCAATTCCATCTCCAGCGGGTGGCCATTGACCCGTACTGTCACCTTAATGGGGGCCACACGGGGAGCTGCCACACAATGCAGCTGCAGGCAGTCGTCCTCCGTCTCCACGTCCTCAGGAGTGGTCGCCGCAGGTTCATCCACATGGAAGGTACGGCCCCTGGGCTGGTCCCAGTTACGGCCCCTGGGCTGCTCCCAGTTTCGGTCGGAACGACGGCGCCTCTGGCGTCCCCAGGACCGCCGTCCGCGACGGGGTCGGCGCCTACAAGTCTGACACGGACATGGCTCCTCATCCATTGGCTCTGGAGAAGGCTCCCTTCGGGAAGGAATGTCCGATGGCCACTGGCGTCGGTCCGGATGATGCCTCGCCCAAGGTACCGCAGGAGTGCGGGGGGACATTTTTGGGCAGAAAGGGTTGCGCCCCAAGGCATGCACTTCCATTCCATGTAGCGCCTGCACTCCTCGTTCTGCACTCCCTCGGGACAAGACTATTTGTATTGCCTGTTGAAACGTCAATGTTGGCTCCGCTAACAACTTTCTCTGGGTGGCCGCATTGTTAATACCGCAAACCAAACGGTCACGTAACATTTCTGACAAGGTCTCACCATAGTCACAGTATTCCGCAATCCCACGTAGCCTGGATAAAAAATCGGCAAGGGATTCTCCAGGGGTCCTCTCAGCGGTATTAAACCGGTAACGCTGGACTATCGTGTACGGGGTTGGGTTAAAGTGTTGCCCCACTATATTCACAAGTTCGTCAAGCGTTTTGGTGTCCGGCGCAGCTGGGTACGTAAGGCTCTAATCACCCCAAACGTATGCGGGCTGCAGGCGGTGAGCAATATGACCACCTGGCGCTCGTTTTCAGTGATATTGTTTGCCCGGAAATAGTAACGCATCCGTTGTGTGTACTGCTTCCAGCTTTCCAGCGCAGCATCAAAAACATCCAAACGTCCGTACAGAGGCATGGTGTAATAGAAAACAACTTCCAACCTGTATCCAACAAAAATCCAGGGAGGTGGCTTCAGCAGTGTAGACAGCTATTCACTTTTACTTTCGTCGATAGTTTTGTAAGGGCCACGAATAATCCAGCACGAGTTTTAAGGATACAAAATAATAAAATTTATTTACTATAACAATATATACATAACAGTAGCAGTAACTTCCCTTGCTACCTTCTCCTTGGTGCTGGTTCCTGAACTGGCCATCTTATTTATACTAGGAGTATCTCCGCCCCCCTCATTGGGGAAGTTCATACTCCCACAAGATTGTGGGATAGTCATTAGTCCCCAGCCAAACGTAAGTAGGCAGGTTATAACAACTATATACAGCACATGGCCTCTGAAACTGCTTTTTAATTGGGGGCTCCCGAGGCCACACTGCTTGTCCCCTGCTCCCAGGGATTATTGAGCAGTGAATGGTTGACAATATACAGCACAGAGGTCTCTGAAACAGCTTTTTAATTAGGTACTCCCGAGGCCACACTGTCTGTCCCCTGCTCCCAGGGATTATTGATCAGAAAATGGTTAACTATATACAGCACAGAGGTCTCTGAAACACCTGTTTAACTGGGGGCTCCCGGAGCCACACTGCCTGGCCCCTGCTCCCAGGGATTATTGAGCAGTAAATGGTTAACAATATACGGCACAGAGGTCTCTGAAACAGCTTTTTAACAAGGGGCCCCCGAGGCCACACTGCCTGTCCCCTGCTCCCAGGGATTATTGAGCTGTAAATGGTTAACTATATACAGCACAAAGGCCTCTGAAACAGCTTTTTAATTGGGGGCTCCCAAGGCCACTCTGCCTGTCCCCTGCTCCCAGGGATTATTGAGCAGTAAATGGTTAACCATATACAGCACAGAGCTCTCTGAAACAGCTTTTTAATTGTGGCTCACGGACCACACTGCCTGTCCCCTGCTCCCAGGGATTATTGAGCAGTAAATGGTTAACCATCTTCAGGCACAGAGGTCTCTGAACAGCTTTTTAATTGAAGGCTCTCGAGGCCACACTGCCTGTCCTCTGCTCCCAGGGATTATTGATCAGTAAATGGTTAACTATATACAGCACAGATGTCTCTGAAACGGCTTTTTAATTGAGTGCTCTCGAGGCCACAACGCCTGTCCCCTGCTCCCAGGGATTATTGAGAAGTGAATGGTTAACTATAGACAGCACAGAGGTCTCTGAAACAGCTTTTTAATTGGGGGCTCCCGGACCACACTGCCTGTCCCCTGCTCCCTGGGATTATTGAGCAGTCAATGGTTAACTATGTACAGCACAGAGGTCTCTGAAACAGCTTTTTATTTGGGGCCTCCCGAGGCCACACTGCCAGTTCCCTGCACCCTGGGATTATTGAGTAGTAAATCGTTAACCATATACAGGCGCAGAGGTCTCTGAAACAGCTTTTCAATTGGGGGCTCCCGGACCACACTGCCTGTCCCCTGCTCCCAGGGATTATTGAGCGGTAAATGGTTAACTAGAACAGGAGCAGAGGTCTCTGAAACAGCTTTTTAACTGGGGGCTCCCGGACCACACTGCCTGTCCCCTTCTCCCAGGGATTATTGAGCAGTAAATGGTTAACTATATTCAGCACAAAGATCTCTGAAACAGCTTTTAAATTGGGAGCTCCCGAGGCCACACTGCCTGACCCCTGCTCCCACGGATTATTGAGAAGTAAATGGTTAATTATATACAGCACAGAGGTCTCTGAAACAGCTTTTTAATTGGGGGCTCCCGGACCACACTGCCTGTACCCTGCTCCCAGTGATTATTGAGCAGTAAATGTTTAACCGTATACAGGCACAGAGGTCTCTGACACAGCTTTTTAATTAGGGGCTCCCAGAGCCACACTGCCTGTCCCCTGCTCCCAGGGATTCTTGAGCAGTAAAAAGTTAACTATTTTTGTAAGGGCCACGAAGAATCCAGCACGAGTTTTAAGGATACAAAGTAATAATATTTATTTACTATAACAATATATACATAACAGTAGCAGTAACTTCCCTTGCTACCTTCTCCTCCCTGCTGGTTCCTGAACTGGCCAGCTTATTTATACTAGGAGTTTCTCCGCCCGCCTCATTGGGGAAGTTCATACTCCCACAGGATTGTGGGATAGTCATTAGTCCCCAACCAATCGTAAGTAGGCAGGTTATAACATCCCTCCCCGCCAAAGTCCAAGGAATCTACCGAAGACCCTGGCGAAGGAAGGCTTCGGACTCGTTTGGCCGCAGGCCGGATGCTATTTGCACGCGGCGCTGGATCAGGCGGCGTGTAATGAGACGGAGACCGGCGCTTCCGCGATGAACGGCGCGGTTGTACATCCACGGCCCGTGGACCCGAGGATTCCCCCTCTGATGCATCCTGTTTCTCCATCTCAGAGTCAGAGTCTGCTGCCTCCGTCATGTCAGCGTCTCTATCTCCATTTGGTCCCGTAACGACCTGCGCAGGCTTCGAGTGAGGCACCAGTGGAAGATTGTGAGGACTACCTTCCCTTGTCTCTGGTCTTTGCGGCTGTTGAAATGAGCTCCGGGGGCGGGGAATCTTTTTAGGGGATGATCTTCTGGACCGGACGTGGTCTAAATGTTTTCGCTGGAGACGACCCTGGGCTTGCACCTGGTAAGATATAGGGCCCGTTTGGCGAAAGATTACACCAGGAACCCATTGGGCACCACCAGCAAAATTCCGCACGAATACTGGGTCACCGGGCGCAAACTGCCGAATCGGCCGATGCCGAGACAATCCCTGTCCCTGCCATTCTTGTGTGCGGCGTACTTTTGCGCCAATGTCCGGGAAAACCATACTAAGGCGGGTGCGGAGTCTCCGGCCCATTAGGAGTTCTGCGGGAGCTACCCCAGTCACTGCATGGGGGGTGGTCCTGTACGTAAACAAAAAGCGAGCCAGTCTCGTGTCCATTGATCCGGGAGACTGCTTCTTTAGGCCTCTTTTGAATGTCTGCACTGCGCGCTCTGCCAACCTATTTGAAGCCGGGTGGTAAGGGGCAGTGCGGATATGGCGGATGCCGTTCATCTTCGTGAACCTCGCAAACTCCTCACTCGTGAATGGAGGGCCATTGTCCGTGACCAGCACCTCGGGGAGGCCATGCGTACTAAACGATAGACGCATTGTTTCAATTGTTGCACAGGACGTTGTCCCCTGCATCTTATGCACCTCTAGCCATTTGGACTGGGCGTCAATTAGTAGAAGGAACATGGATCCTTGAAAAGGGCCTGCGAAATCTGCATGCAAGTGCGCCCAAGGCCACCTTGCCATTCCCAGTGATGTAGGGGCGCGGCCGGAGGAAGCTTCTGATGCTCCTGGCAAATGGATCAGTTTTGGGCCACCTTCTCAATGTCGGTGTCGAGGCCTGGCCACCAGACATAACTCCGGGCCAACATTTTCAACTTGGTCACGCCTGGATGCCCATTGTGCAAGTCTGATAATATCAGCTCCTGGCCTTTTTCTGGGACAATCACACGCGTCCCCCACAAGAGGATGCCGTTTTCCACGCTGAACTCTGACAGCTTGGACGAAAATGCCCGCAACTCGCCTGGGAGCTGTCTATGCTGACCACCGTACAGGACTATGTGCCGAACCTTTGACAGGACTGGCTCCGTCTGGGTCCACTCACGGATCTGTGATGCCGTGACAGGCAAGGTGTCCATAAAATTTAGGGTTGCGACCACCTCACCGGTCGTGGGGGTCGACATGGGGCCGGTCGATAAAGGCAATCGGCTCAGTGCGTCGGCATTTGCTACTTGCGTACCTGGTTTGTGCTCCAGAGAATACTCATATGCAGCAAGCAACAAAGCCCAGCGCTGGATCCGTGCAGAAGCAATGGGCGGTATTGGCTTATCCTCTCTGAAGAGTCCCAGCAGGGGCTTATGATCAGTCACGATAGTGAAATGGCGGCCGTACACATACTGGTGGAAGCGTTTCACCGCGAAAACCACTGCCAGGCCCTCCTTCTCGATCTGCGCGTACTTTTTCTCCGCTGCAGTCAATGTGCGGGAGGCGAAAGCGATCGGTCGCTCGGCCCCGTTCTCCATCTTGTGGGACAGGACGGCCCCAATACCATACGGGGATGCATCACATGTGACGAGCAAAGGCTTTCCCGGATCATAGTGGGTTTGTAACCCAGACGACGACAATTGTTGCTTTAGCCGCCGGAAAGCGGTTTCTTGCGGCTGACCCCAAACCCAGGTGTGATTTTTCTTTAGCAGCAGGTGCAAAGGGGCCAGCGTAGTTGCCAGATTGGGGAGGAACTTCCCGTAATAGTTTACGAGACCGAGAAAAGAACGAAGATGCGAAGTGTCAGTCGGGGTGGGGGCATGTTGAATTGCACGCACCTTCTCTGCGACGGGGTGCAGACCCTCGCGGTCCACCCGATAACCTAAGTAGACTACTTCTTTTGCCTGAAATACGCACTTTGTGTGACGTAAACGGACTCCAGCCTCCGAAAGGCGTCTAAGGACAGCCTCCAGATTTTCCAAATGCTCTTGCTCCGACGTCCCTGTAATCAACACGTCATCTAGGTAGACAGCCACACGTGGTAAACCTCTCAAAATGTTGAAAAATTGTGCAGGCAGAGGATACTCCAAAGGGCAACCGTGTATATTCATACAGGGCCGGTGTGTGTTAATTGTTACATATGGTCGGGAGGCAGGGTCCAGCTCCAACTGCAGGTAGGCGTGACTCATATCTAATTTTGTGAATGAGAGTCCACCTGCAAGTTTCGCGTAGAGATCCTCTATGCGAGGCATTGGATATTGGTCGAGTCAGGAAACTGTATTCACTGTGTTTATGGTCGCCACACAAGCGAACTGTGGCATCTGGCTTCATTACTGGTACAATTGGTGCTGCCCAGTCAGCAAAACGGACGGGCCTGATAATACCCAAACTCTCCAAACGAGTGAGTTCCCCTTCTACCTTCTCGAGCAAAGCGTAAGGCACTGGGCACGCCCGGAAATAGCGCGGCGTGGCTCCTGGTTCAACTTGGCTACGGGCTACGGCCCCTTTTATTTTCCCCAAACCAGGCTGGAATACCTCTGGGTATCGTCCTAGCACCTCAGTCAACCCTCCAGAAACTGTTTGGAGGATGTGCTGCCATTGCAACCGCAAATGGCGCAACCAGTCCTGACCCAACAGGCTGGGCCCATGGCCGCGCACCACGATAAGTGGGAAACGCCCCCCCTGGCGTCCATAAACAACAGGGGTCAGGGTAGTTCCTGCAATGTCCAGTGGTTCCGCCGTGTAGGTGGCCAACCTGGCCTGTGAGTCAGTTAGTGTAAGGGTCTGTATACCCTGCTTGATGCGGTCGAATGTCCTCTGGGCGATCACGGAGACCGCTGCACCAGTATCCAATTCCATCTCCAGCGGGTGGCCATTGACCCGTACTGTCACCTTAATGGGGGCCACACGGGGAGCTGCCACACAATGCAGCTGCAGGCAGTCGTCCTCCGTCTCCACGTCCTCAGGAGTGGTCGCCGCAGGTTCATCCACATGGAAGGTACGGCCCCTGGGCTGGTCCCAGTTACGGCCCCTGGGCTGCTCCCAGTTTCGGTCGGAACGACGGCGCCTCTGGCGTCCCCAGGACCGCCGTCCGCGACGGGGTCGGCGCCTACAAGTCTGACACGGACATGGCTCCTCATCCATTGGCTCTGGAGAAGGCTCCCTTCGGGAAGGAATGTCCGATGGCCACTGGCGTCGGTCCGGATGATGCCTCGCCCAAGGTACCGCAGGAGTGCGGGGGGACATTTTTGGGCAGAAAGGGTTGCGCCCCAAGGCATGCACTTCCATTCCATGTAGCGCCTGCACTCCTCGTTCTGCACTCCCTCGGGACAAGACTATTTGTATTGCCTGTTGAAACGTCAATGTTGGCTCCGCTAACAACTTTCTCTGGGTGGCCGCATTGTTAATACCGAAAACCAAACGGTCACGTAACATTTCTGACAAGGTCTCACCATAGTCACAGTATTCCGCAATCCCACATAGCCTGGATAAAAAATCGGCAAGGGATTCTCCAGGGGTCCTCTCAGCGGTATTAAACCGGTAACGCTGGACTATCGTGTACGGGGTTGGGTTAAAGTGTTGCCCCACTATATTCACAAGTTCGTCAAGCGTTTTGGTGTCCGGCGCAGCTGGGTACGTAAGGCTCTAATCACCCCAAACGTATGCGGGCTGCAGGCGGTGAGCAATATGACCACCTGGCGCTCGTTTTCAGTGATATTGTTTGCCCGGAAATAGTAACGCATCCGTTGTGTGTACTGCTTCCAGCTTTCCAGCGCAGCATCAAAAACATCCAAACGTCCGTACAGAGGCATGGTGTAATAGAAAACAACTTCCAACCTGTATCCAACAAAAATCCAGGGAGGTGGCTTCAGCAGTGTAGACAGCTATTCACTTTTACTTTCGTCGATAGTTTTGTAAGGGCCACGAATAATCCAGCACGAGTTTTAAGGATACAAAATAATAAAATTTATTTACTATAACAATATATACATAACAGTAGCAGTAACTTCCCTTGCTACCTTCTCCTTCGTGCTGGTTCTTGAACTGGCCATCTTATTTATACTAGGAGTTTCTCCGCCCCCCTCATTGGGGAAGTTCATACTCCCACAAGATTGTGGGATAGTCATTAGTCCCCAGCCAAACGTAAGTAGGCAGGTTATAACAACTATATACAGCACAGAGGCCTCTGAAACAGCTTTTTAATTGGGGGCTCCCGAGGCCACACTGCTTGTCCCCTGCTCCCAGGGATTATTGAGCAGTGAATGGTTGACAATATACAGCACAGAGGTCTCTGAAACAGCTTTTTAATTAGGTACTCCCGAGGCCACACTGTCTGTCCCCTGCTCCCAGGGATTATTGATCAGAAAATGGTTAACTATATACAGCACAGAGGTCTCTGAAACACCTGTTTAACTGGGGGCTCCCGGAGCCACACTGCCTGGCCCCTGCTCCCAGGGATTATTGAGCAGTAAATGGTTAACAATATACGGCACAGAGGTCTCTGAAACAGCTTTTTAACAAGGGGCCCCCGAGGCCACACTGCCTGTCCCCTGCTCCCAGGGATTATTGAGCTGTAAATGGTTAACTATATACAGCACAAAGGCCTCTGAAACAGCTTTTTAATTGGGGGCTCCCAAGGCCACTCTGCCTGTCCCCTGCTCCCAGGGATTATTGAGCAGTAAATGGTTAACCATATACAGCACAGAGGTCTCTGAAACAGCTTTTTAATTGTGGCTCACGGACCACACTGCCTGTCCCCTGCTCCCAGGGATTATTGAGCAGTAAATGGTTAACCATCTTCAGGCACAGAGGTCTCTGAACAGCTTTTTAATTGAAGGCTCTCGAGGCCACACTGCCTGTCCTCTGCTCCCAGGGATTATTGAGAAGATAAATGGGCAACTATATACAGCGCAGAGGTCTCTGAAACAGCTTTTTAACTGGGGGCTCCCGAGGCCACACTGACTGTCCCATGCTCCCAGGGATTATTGAGCAGTAAATGGTTAACTCTCTACAGGCGCAGAGGCCTCTGAAACAGCTTTTTAATTGGGGGCTCCCAAGGCCACACTGCCTGACCCCTGCTCCCAGGGATTATTGAGAAGTAAATGGTTAACTATATACAGCACAGAGGTCACTGAAACAGCTTTTTAATTGGGGTCTCCCGAGGCCACACTGCCAGTCCCCTGCTCCCAGGGATTATTGAGCAGTAAATGGTTAAATATATACAGGCACAGAGGTCTCTGAAACTGCTTTTTAACTGGGGGCTCCCGAGGCCACACTGCCTGACACCTGCACCCAGGGATTATTGAGCAGTAAATGGTTAACTATATACCACCGGGAAACTGGGAGATCCCTGGACTGTAGGGCCAGTAGGACGGTCTTCCAGACCGTGCCGTTCTCCCTCTCTACTTGTCCGTTCCCCCGGGGGTTGTAGCTGGTCGTCCTGCTCGAGGCTATGCCCTTGCTGAGCAGGAACTGGCGCAGCTCGTCACTCATGAAGTAGGACCCCCTGTCGCTATGGATATATGCGGGGCAACCGAACAGTGTGAATATGGTGCCAAGGGCTTTAATGACTGTGGCCGCTGTCATGTCGGGGCAGGGGATGGCGAAGGGGAAACGGGAGTACTCGTCCACCACGTTCAGGAAGCATGTGTTGCGGTCGGTGGAGGGGAGGGGCCCTTTGAAATCCAGGCTGAGGCGTTCAAAGGGGCGGGAAACCTTGATCAGGCTCGCTCTATCCGGCCTGAAAAAGTGCGGTTTGCATTCCACGCAGATGTGGCAGTTCCTGGTGACTGTACGGACCTCCTCCACAGAGTAGGGGAGGTAGCGGGACTTTATGAAATGGTAGAAGCGAGTGACCCCGGTAGCAGAGGTCCTCGTGGAGGGCTTGGAGACGGTCTATTTGTGCGTTGGCACATGTGCCGCGGGATAGGGCATCGGACGGCTCGTTCAGCTTTCCGGGACGGTACAAGATCTTGTAGTTGAAGGTGGAGAGCTCGATCCTCCACCTTAAGATCTTGTCATTTTTAATTTTGCCCCGCTGTGCATTATCGAACATGAAGGCTACCGACCGTTGGTCGGTGAGGAGAGTGAATCTCCTGCCGGCCAGGTAATGCCTCCAATGTCGCACCGCTTCCACTATGGCTTGGGCTTCCTTTTCCACTGAGGAGTGGCGGATTTCTGAGGCGTGGAGGGTTCGGGAGAAGAAGGCCACGGGTCTGCCCGCTTGGTTAAGGGTGGCCGCCAGAGCTACATCGGAGGCGTCGCTCTCGACCTGGAAGGGGAGGGACTCATCGATGGCGCGCATCGTGGCCTTTGCGATATCCGCTTTGATGCGGCTGAAGGCCTGGCAAGCCTCTGTCGACAGGGGGAAGGTCGTGGTCTGTATTAGGGGGCGGGCCTTGTCTGCGTACTGGGGGACCCACTGGGCGTAGTATGAAAAGAACCCCAGGCAACGTTTCAGGGCTTTGGAGCAGTGGGGGAGGGGAAATTCCATGAGGGGGCGCATGCGTTCGGGGTCGGGGCCTATTATCCCATTGCGCACTACGTATCCCAGAATGGTCAACCCAGCAGCACAGTTACAGAATGCGGCTGCTGGGAGAACCCGGGCTCTTATACTCCACCTTACTGGGTGGAGTCAGTAGGCGGCTGATCCACTCGGGACCCAGCGTCTATCCACTAATAGCCTCTCGGCATCACAGGGTACCGCAATACCCCTAATACATACCACCACAGGGGGCTAGTGTGTGTATGGGAGGGTTAGTGTGTGAGTGGGGGTGTTAGTGTGTGTGGGTGGGAGGGGTAATGTGTGCCTGGGGGAAGGGAGGGTTGAGTGTGTAGGAGGGTTAGTGTGTGTGTGGGGGGGGGATTAGTGTGTGTGGGAGGGTTAGTGTGTGTGGGAGGGTTAGTGTGTGTGTGGGCGGTTTAGTGCGTGTGTGGGGGGGTTAGTGTGTATGGGGGGTTAGTGTGTTTGGATGGGGGTTAGTGTGTATGTGGGGGATTAGTGTATGTGTGAGGGGGGTTAGTGTGTGTGGGAGGGTTAGTGTGTGTGGGAGGGTTAGTGTGTGTGTGGGAGGGTTAGTGTGTGTGGGGGTGTTAGTGTGTGTGGGGGTGTTAGTGTGTGCGTTGGGTGTGATTAGTGCATGTGTGTGTGGTTCGTGTGTGTGGGGGGTTTAGTTTGTGTGTGGGGTGGTTAGTGTGTGGGGGTGTCAGTGTGTGTGGGTGGGTTAATGTGTGTGTGTGTGGTGGGGGTTATAGTGTGCGAGTGTGTGAGGGGGGTTAGTGTGTGTGGGGCAGGTTTAGTGTGTTTGTTGGGGAGGTTAGTGTGTGTGGGGTTAGTGTGTGTGTAGTGGGGATGTTAGTGTGTGAGGGGGTGTTAGTGTGTGTAGGGGGTGTTAGTGTGTGTGTTTATTTGGGGGGGTTAATGTGTGTGGGGGGTTAGTGTGTGAGGGGTTTAGTGTGTGTGAGGGGTGGGGATTAATGTGTGTGTGGGAGGTTAGTATGTGTGTTTGTGTGGCGGGGGGGTGGTTAGTGTGTGTGAGGGGGTGTTAGTGTGCGTGGGGGGTGTTAGTGTGTGTGTTTATTTGGGGGGGTTAGTGTGTGTGGGGGGTTAATGTGTGAGGGGGTTAGTGTGTGTGAGGGGTGGGGATTAATGTGTGTGTGGGGGGTTAGTTTGTGTGGCGGGGGGTGGTTAGTGTGTGTGAGGGAGGGTTAGTGTGTGTGGGGAGTTAGTGTGTGAGGGGGTTAGTGTGTGTGAGGGGTGGGGATTAATGTGTATGTGGGGGGTTAGTATGTGTGTTAGTGTGTGTGGGGGGGTTAGTGTGTGTGAGGGAGGGTTTGTGTGTGTGGGGGTTAGTGTGTGTGGGGGGTTAGTGTGTGTGAGGGAGGGTTAGTGTGTGTGGGGGGCTAGTGTGTGTGTGGGAGGGTTAGTGTGTGTGGGGTGGGGGAGTGTATGTGTGGGGGGTTAGTGTGTGTGGGGTGGGGGAGTGTGTGTGTGGGGGGTTAGTGTGTGTGTGGGGGATTAGTGTGCGTGGGTGGGAGGAGGAACAGTGTGGATGGGTGTTAGTGTGAGTGGGGGTGTTAGTCTGTGTGGGGGGGTTAGTGTGTGTGTGGGAGGGGGTCAGTGTGTGTGGGGTGGGGTCAGTGTGTGGGGGGGTTCGTGGGTGTGGAGGGGGTAGTGTGTGTGTGTGGAGGGTGGTGTGTGTGTGTGGAGGGACGTTTGAGTGTGTGTATTAGAGTCTGTGTGTGTCTGTATTTCTGTGTATATTGGTGTATCTGTGAGTATCGGTGTGTGTGTGAGAATGTGTGCATTAGTCTATGTGTGTGAGTGTATTAGTGTCTATGTGTGTGAGTGTCTCTATTAGTGTGTGTGTGTTTGTGTATTAGTGTCTCGGTTGGTCTGTGAGCTGTGTACAAGTGTCTCTCTGTGTGTGCGTGTCTGTATTAGTGTCTGTGTGTGTCTGTGAATGTGTATTAGTGTCTGTGTGTGTGTGTGTGAGTGTGTATTAGTCTCTCTGTGTGTGCGTGTCTGTATTAGTGTCTGTGTGTGTCTGTGAGTGTGTGGTATTGCCTCTGTGTATCAGTAAGTATGTGTATTAGTATCTGTGTGTTTGTGTTAGAGTGTTTATTAGTGCATGTGTGTGTGTGAGTGTGTGTATTAGTGTCGCTGTGTGTGTGTGTGAGTGTATGCATTAGAGTCTCCCTGTGTCTGTGAGTGTGTATATTATTGTCGCTGTGTATCACTGTGTGTGTATTACGATCTGTGTCTGTGCGTTAGTGGATGTGTGTGTGTGTGTATTAATGCCAGTGTGTGTGTGTGAGAGTGTATGTGTGTATTGGTTCCAGTGTCTGTCTGTGAGTGCATGTATTATTGTCTGTGTCTGTGAGTGTTTGTATTAGTGTATGTATGTGTGTCTGTGAGTGTGTATTAGTGTAACTATGTGTCAGTGAGTGTGTGTACTAGTGTCTCTGTGTGTGTGAGTGTGTATTAGTGTCTGTGTGTGTCTGAGCGTGTGTGAGAATGTGTGCATTAGTGTCTGTTTGCGTGAGTGCATTAGTGGCTATGTCTGTGAGTGCCTCTATTAATGTGTGTGAGTGTGTGTATTAGTGTTTCTGTGTGTGTGTGTGTGCTAGTGTCTGTGTGAGTCTGTGATTGTGTGAGGGGGTTAGTGTGTGTGTATTACTGTCCCTATGTGTGTATCATTGTATGTGTGTGTGTGTTTTAGTGTCTCTGTGTATGTAAGTGTGTATATTAGTGTCTCTATGTGTCAGTCAGATAGTGTATCCTTTCTCAAGTCAGGAGACCAAAACTGAACACAATACTCTAGGTGTGGCCTCACTAACACCTTATACAATTGCAGCAGAACCTCCCTAGTCTTAAACTCCATCCCTCTAGCAATGAAGGACACAATTCCATTTACCTTCTTAATCACCTGTTGCACCTGAAAACCCACTTTTTGCGACTCATGCACTAGCACACCCAGGTCTCTCTGCACAGCAGCATGTTTTAATATTTTATCATTTAAATAATAATCCCTTTTGCTATTATTCCTACCAAAATGGATAACCTCACATTTGTCAACATTGTATTCCATCTGCCAGACCCTAGCCCATTCACTTAGCCTGTCCAAATCCCTCTGCAGACTTCCAGTATCCTCTGCACTTTTTGCTTTACCACTCATCTTAGTGTCGTCTGCAAATTTGGACACATTGCCCTTGGTCCCCAACTCCAAATCATCTATGTAAATTGTGAACAGTTGTGGGCCCAACACTAATCCCTGTGGGACACCACTAGCTACTGATTGCCAACCAGAGAAACATCCATTAATCCCCACTCTTTGCTTTCCATTAATTAACCAATCCTCTCTCCATGCTACTACTTTCCACTTAATGCCATGCATCTTTATCTTATGCAGTAACCTTTTGTGTGGCACCTTGTCAATGGTATTCTGGAAATCCAGATATACCACATCCATTGGCTCCCCGTTATCTACCGCACTGGTAATGTCCTCAAAAATTCCACTAAATTAGTTAGGCACGACCTGCCCTTTATGAACCCATGCTGCGTCTGCCCAATGGGACAATTTCCATCCAGATGCCTCGCTATTTCTTCCTTGATGATAGATTCCAGCATCTTCCCTCCTACCGAAGTTAAGCTCACTGGCCTATAATTACCTGCTTTCTGCCTACCTCCTTTTTTAAACAGTGGTGTCACGTTTGCTAATTTCCGATCCGTGTATTAGTGTCTATGTATGTGAGTGTGTGTATTAGTGACTGTATGTGTGTCTGTAAGTGTGTATTAGTGTATCTATGTGTCGGTGAGTGAGTGTATTAGTGTGTGTGTGTTTTAGTGTCTGTGTGTGTGTATCTGTGTCTCTGTGTGTGTCTTTGGGTTTGTGCATTAGTGTCTGTGTGTGGTTGTGTGTGTTTGTGAGTTTGTGTGTTAGTGTCTGTGTCTTTGAGTGTATGTATTACTATATGTGCGTGTGTGTGCGTGTGTGTATTAGTGACAGTATGTCTGTCTGTGAGTGTGTATTCGTTTCTCTATGTGTCGGTGAGTGTGTATATTAGTGTTTATGTGTGTGTGAGAGTGTGTGTATTAGTGTCTGTGTGTTTCTGTGTGTGTATTAGTTTCTCTGTGTGTTGTGTGAGTGTGTGTTTTAGTGCATCTGCGTGCCAGTGAGTGAGTGTATTAGTGTCTGTGTGTGAGTGGTGTATTCGTGTCTCCGTGTGTCTGTGTGTGTGTATTAGTGTCTCTGTGTGTCTGTGTGTGTGTATTAGTGTCTCTGTGTGTGTATTTGAGTTTGTGCATTAGTGTATGTGTGTGTCTGTGTGTGTCTGTGTGAATGTATTAGTGTCTGTGTGTGTGTGAGTGTGTGCATTCGTG
Organism: Scyliorhinus torazame; assembly: GCF_047496885.1. Classification (NCBI taxonomy): domain Eukaryota; kingdom Metazoa; phylum Chordata; class Chondrichthyes; order Carcharhiniformes; family Scyliorhinidae; genus Scyliorhinus; species Scyliorhinus torazame. Next base: position 91,008 of record NW_027308452.1, read on the forward strand.
TCTGTGTTTGTGTGAGTGTGTTTATTAGTTTACCTGCATGTCAGTGTGTGTGTGTATTAGTGTCTGTGTGTGAGTGGTTGTGTTAGTTTCTGTGTGTGTGTGTTTTCGTGTCTCTGTGTGTGTCTTTGAGTTTGTGCATTAGTGCATGTGTGTGTCTGTGTGTATATATTAGTGTCTGTGTGTGTATGAGTGTGTGCATTAGTGTCTGAGTTGTGTGAGTGTGTTGATTAGTGTCTCTGTGTGTATCTGAGACTGGGTATATTAGTGTCTCTGTGTGTCAGTGAGTGGCTGTCTTAGTGTCTGGGAGAGTGTCTGAATATTCGTGTCTCTGCGTGACTGTGAGTGTGTGTGTCAGTGTCTCTGTGTGTTTGCGAGTGTGTGTATTAGTGTCTCACTGTGAGTGTGTGTCTTTGTGTGTATGTTAGTGTGTGTAATTGTGTGTCTGCAAGTGTGTGTGTCAGTGTATCTGTGTGTTTGCGAGTGTGTGTATTAGTGTCTCTGTGTGACTGTGAGTGTGTGTCTTTGTGTGTATGTGAGTGTGTGTATTTGTGTGTCTGCGAGTGTGTGTATTAGTGTCTATGTGTGTCTGCGAGTGTGTATATTAGTGTCTCTGTGTGTCTGTGAGTGTGTGTATTAGTGTATCTGTGTGTCTGTGAGTGTGTGTATTAGTGTCTCTGTGTGTCTGTGAGTGTGTGTATTAGTGTCTCTGTGTGTCTGCGAGTGTGTGTTAGTGTCTCTGTGTGTCTGTGAGTGGGTGTATTAGTGTCTCTGTATGTCTGCGAGTGTGTGTCTTAGCGTTATGGGCCAGGGTTTAGAGAACCCCAAAGTGTATCATGGAGTTCCCCTGACCCAGAAATTTTAATAGATTGTGTTATGGGGAGCACATGGCCCATACTACAGTGTGGTACAGCAGAAATGGAAACGTATTTTTCGAAGCAAAATATAAGCTCAAGTTAACCTTTTTAAAACATACTGTGAACAACTTAGGAACCATTAATTCAAATTCAACCCCCAAAGAATACAACACTAAGTAATCCGTAAGCTGTCCTTTTGACATCCAGAAGACTTCAGACACATTTTACCAGAGGGACATTAGGTTTACATTCACTACTGAGAACATTTATAATTCTGAATTCACCAAATGATCAAGAGATAGTTTATCATGGCAGAGAGATCAACAGTACACCTGCTCTGTCTGGCTTCAGCTCCAACACTGATAACAAATCTAAAACACACCCTGGAGCAAACAGCAAAAACGAAAGTAAAAAGCTGACAGACAGCCCATCTCCACCCAATCTCTGACATCACTACAGTAATAAACACCCATTTCTGTAAGGTACTTCACTATAGATATATATATATACACCCATTATAAACACCCATTTCTTACAGGTACTCGCACATGACAGTGTCTGTGTGTGTGTGTGAGTGTGTGCATTAGAGTCTCCATGTGCCTGTGGGTGTGTGGATGGATGTCTCTGTGTGTCAGTGAGAATGTGAATAAGTGTGTGTGTGTATTAGTGTCTCTATGTGTGCCTGTGAATGTGTGTATTAGAGTTTTGTGTGTCTGTGTTTCTGTATTTATTAGTGAATCTGAGTGTCTGTGTGTGTGTGAGAATGTGTGCATTAGTGCCGGTGTTTGTGTGTGTGAGTGTCTTAGTGTCTGTGAGTGTGAGTGTCTCTATTAGTGTGTGTGTGAGTACTCGTGTCTCTGCCTGTCTGTGAGCTGTGTTCTAGTGTCTCTGTGTGTGAGTGCGTGTGTACATAGATACGAGTATCTGTGTGTCTGTGTGTATCAGTGTCTCGGTGTATGTGTGTGTTTTAGTGTCTATGTGTGTCTGTGAGTGTCTGTATTAGCGTATGTGTGTGTCTCTCAGTGTGTGTAGCATTGCCTGTGTACCTGTGATTGTGTGTATTAGTCTCTCTGTGAATTTGTGTCTGTGTGTGACTGTATGTGTGTATTAGTGTCTGTATGTGTGTATGAGTGCGTGTATTAGGGTTTGTTTGTGTGTGAATATAGTATTAGTATCTCTGTGTGTATGTGAGTGTGTGTAGTAGTGTCTCTGTGTGGCTGTGAGTGTGTGTATTAGTGTCTCTGTGTGTCTGAGAGTGTGTGTTAGTGTCTCTGTGTGTATGTGAGTGTGTGTATTTGTGCGTCTGCGAGTGTGTGTATTAGCGTGTCTGTGTGTCTACGAGTGTATGTTAGTGTTTCTGTGTGTCTGTGAGTGTCTGTATTTGTGTCTGTGAGTGTGTGTATTAGTGTCTCTGTGTGTCTGTGAGTGTGTGTATTAGTGTATCTGTGACTGAGAGTGTGTTAGTGTCTCTGTGTGTATGTAAGTGTGTGTATTTGTGTGTCTGTGAATGTGTGTATTAATGCTTCTGTGTGTCTGTGAGTGTGTGTGCTACCGTCTGTGTGAGTCTGTGAGTGTATGTATTAGTGTCTCTGTGTGTGCCTGTGAGTGTGTGTATTAGTGTTTCTGTGTGTGTGTGTGCTAGTGTCTGTGTGATTCTGTGATTGTGTTTATTACTGTCCCTATGTGTGTATCATTGTATCTGTGTGTGTGTTTTAGTGTCTCTGTGTATGTAAGTGTGTATATTAGTGTCTCTATTTGTCAGTCAGATAGTGTATTCGTGTCTCTGTATGTCTGTGAGTGTGTGCATTAGTGTGTGTGTGTGATTGTGTGTATTAGTGTCCCTATGTGTCTCAATTTATCTATCAATGTATCTGTGTATGTCTGTGTGTGTGAGTTTTGTGTCTCTGGGTCTGTAAGTGTGTACATTAGTCTCTCTGTGTGTCAGTGCGTGTGTGAAGTAGTGTCTCTGGGTGTCTGTGAGTGTGTGTATTAGTGTCTGCGTGTGACTGTGAGTGTATGTATTAGTGCGCCTGTGTGTGTGAGTGTGTGTATTCGTGTCTGTGTGTGTCTGTGATTGTGTGTATTAGTGAATCTGTGAGATTGTGAGTGTGTATTAGTGCCTGTGGGTGAGTATGTGTATTATTGTGTCTGTGTCTCTGAGTGTGTATATTACTGTCTCTATGGGTCAGTGAGTGTGTATTAGCAACTGTGTGTGCGTGTGTATTAGTGTGTGTGTGTGTCTGTGAGTGTGTGCATTAGTGCTTGTGTGTGAGAGTGTGTGTATTAGTGTGCGTGTGTGTGTGTCTGTGAGTGTCTGTTTGTGTGTGTATTAGTGTGTGTGTGTGTCTGAGTATGTATTAGTGTATCTGCTTGTCAGTGAGTGTGTGTATTAGTGTCTCTGTGTGTCGTTGAGTGTGTGTATTAGTGTCTGTGTATGTCTGTGTGTGTGCATTAGTGAATATGTGTGTGGCTGTGTGTGTTTATGAGTTTGTGTATTCGTGCCTCTGTCTGTGTCTTTGTGTGTGTGTGTGTGTTAGTGTCTATGTGTGTGAGTGTGTGTATTAATGTCTGTGTTTGTGTCTGTGAGTGTGTGTATTATTGTCTCTGTGTGAGTGTGGGTGTATTCGTGTCTCTGTGACTGTGAGTGTGAATTAGTGTCCCTGTGTGTGTCTGTTTTGTGTGAGTGTGTGTATTAGTGTTTGTGTGTGCGAGTGTGCGTATTGCTGTCTGTGTGTTTGTCTGTGAGTGTGTGCATTAGTGTATCTGGTTGTGTGTATTAGTGTCTGTGTGAGAGTGTGTGTGTGTATTAGAGTCTCTGTTTAGGTCTGTGAGTGGATGTGTATTAGTGCATCTGTGTGTGAGATTGTGCGCATTGGTGTCTTTGTGTGTGTGAGTGAGTGTGTGTATTAGGGTATATCTGTGTGCCTGTGAGTGTGTGTATATGTGTTTGCGTGTGTGACTGTGTGTGTGTGTATTACTGTCTGTGTGTGTATTTGTGTCCCTGTGTGTGTCTGTGAGTGTGTGTATTACTGTCTGTGTGTGTGTGTGCATTAGTGTTTGTGTGCATTACTGTGCATGTGTGTGTGCCTGTGAGTATGTATTAGTGTCTCTGCGTGTCAGTGCGTGTGTGTATTAGTCTATCTACAGGTCGGCGCAACATCGAGGGCTGAAGGGCCTGTACTGCACTGTAATGTTCTATGTTCTATCTGTGTGTCTGAGAGTGTGTGTATTTCTGTTTGTGTGAGTGAATGTGTGTATTCGAGTCTTTGTGTGCGGCTGTGTGTGTCTATTAGTTTCTGTGTGTGTGTATTCGTGTCTCTCTGTGTCTGTGTGTGTATGTATTAATATCTGTGTGAGCCAGTGATTGTGAGTATTAGTGTATCTGTGTGTGAGTGTGTGTATTAGTGTCACAGTCTGTATGTGAGTGTGTATTAGAGTCTATGTGTGAGTATGTGTATTATTGTCTCTGTGCCTGTGAGTGTGGTTATCAGTGTCAGTGTGAGTGTGTATTAGTGTCAGTGTGTGTCTGTGTGTATATTTCTTTCTCTATGTGCCCGTGTGTGTATGAGTGTCAATGTGTGTCTGTGAGCGTGTATATTTCTTTCTCTATGTGCCTGTGTGTGTGCGTGTATTATTGTCTGTGTGTGTGTGTATTAGTGTCTGTGTGTGTCTGTGAGTTTGTATTAGTGTATCTGCGTGTCAGTGAGTGTGTGTATTAGTGTCTCTGTGTGTCTTTGAGTGTGCGTATTAGTGTCTCAGTTTCTGTGAGTGTTTGTATTAGTGTATCAGTGTCAGTGAGTGTGTGTCTTTGTGTCTGTTTGCGTGAGTGTGTGCATTAGTGTCTCTGTGAATGTGTATTAGTGCCTTTGTGCCTGAGTGTATTACTGTATCTGTGTGAATGTGTTAGTGTCTGTGTGAGTGTGAGTGTATTACTGTCTCTGTGTGTGTGTGTGAGTGTATTACTGTCTCTGTATGTGTGTGTGTGTGAGTGTGTTAGTGTCTGTTTGAGTGTGAGTGTATTACTGTCCCTGCATGTGTGTGTGTCAGTGTCTGTGTGTGAGTGTATTACTGTCTCTGTATGAGTGAATGTGAGTGTGTAGTGTCTGTGTGTGTGTGAGTGTATTACTGTCTCTCTATATGTGTGTGTGAGTGTGTTAGTCTCTGTGTGAGTGCATTACTGTCTCTGTCTGTGCATGTGTGTGCATTACTGTGTGTGTGTGTGTTAGTATCTGTGTGAGTGTGAGTGTATTACTGTGTCTGCCTGTGTGTGTGAGTGTATCACTGTATGTGTGTGAGTGTCTGTGTGGGTATGCAAGGGTATTACTGTCTCTGTATGTGTGAGTGTGAGTGTATTACTCTCTCTGTATGTGTGTGTGAGTGTATTACTGTCTCTGTATGTGTGTATGTGTGTGTTAGTGTCTGTGCGTGTGTGTATTACTGCCTCTGTCTGTGTGTGTGTCAGTGTCTGTGAGCGTGAGTGTATTACTGTCTCTGTCTGCGTGTGTATGTGAGTGTGTGACTGTATGCATGTGTGTGGTTTAGTGTCTGTGTGAGTGTGAATGCATAACTGTCTATGTCCGTGTGTGTGTGTGAGTGTATTAATGTATGTGTGTCAGTGTGTGTTCGTGTCTGTGTCAGTGTGAGTGTACTACTGTCTCTGTATGTGTGTGTGAGTGTGTTAGTGTCTGTGTGAGTGTGAGTGTATTACTGTCTGTGTGTGTATGTGAGTGTATTACTGTCTGTGTGTGGGTGTGTTAGTGTGTGTGTGTTAGTGTGTGTGTGTGTGAGTGTGTTACTGTCTCTGTATGTGTGTGAGTGTGTTCGTGAAATGAAAGGAAATGAAAATCGCTTATTGTCACAAGTAGGCTTCAAATGAAGTTACTGTGAACAGCCCCCAGTCACCACATTCCGGCGCCTGTTCGGGGAGGCTGGGACGGGAGGTGCCTGTGTGTGTCAGTGTATTACTGTCTGTGTGTGAGTGTGTTACTGTCTCTGTGTGTGTGTGTGTTAGTGTCTGTGTGAGTGTGAGTGTATTACTGTCTGTGTGTGAGTGTGTTAGTGTTTGTGTGAGTGTGTTAGTGTCTGTGTGCGTGTTAGTGTGAGTGTGTTAGTGTCTATGTGTCAGTGAGTGTGTTACTGTCTCTGTGTGTGTGAGAGTGTGTTAGTGTGTGTGTGAGTGTATTACTGTCTGTGTGTGTTAGTGTCTGTGTGTGTATAACTGTCTGTGTGTGAGGGTGTTAGTGAGTGTGTGAGTGTCTGAGTGTGTGTTAGTGTCTGTGTTTGTGACTGTGTTAGTGTCTGTGTGTGAGTGTGTGAGTGAGTGTATTACTGTCTGTGTGTGAGTGTGTTAGTGTGTGTGTGTTATTGTGTGTGTGTGTGTGTGTTAGTGTCTGTGTGTGTATTACTGTCTGTGTGTGAGTGTGTTAGTGTGTCTGTGTGTTGGTGCCTGTGTGTGTGTTAGTGTCTGTGTTTGTGTGAGTGTGTTAGTGTCTGTGTGTGAGTGTGTGTGAGTGTATTACTGTCTGTGTCTGAGTGTGTGAGTGAGTGTATTACTGTATGTGTGTGAGTGTGTTAGTGTGTGTGCGTGTTACTGTGTGTGTGTGTTAGTGTCTGTGTGTGAGTGCATTACTGTCTGTGTGTGTGTGTTAGTGTGTCTGTGTGTTAGTGTCTGTGTTTGTGTGAGTGTGTTAGTGTCCCTGTGTGTGTGTGAGTGTATTACTGTCTGTGTGTGAGTGTGTTAGTGAGTGTGAGTGTGTTAGTTTGTGTGCGTGTGAGTGTGTTACTGTCTCTGTATGGGTGTGTGTGTGAATGTGTTACTGTCTGTGTGTGTGTGTCAGTGTGTTAGTGTCTGTGTGTGTGTGAGAGTGTGTTAGTGTCTGTGTGTGTGTGTATTACTGTCTGTGTGTGAGTGTGTTAGTGTGTCTGTGTGTTGGTGTCTGTATGTGTGTTCGTGTCTGTGTTTGTGTGAGTGTGTTAGTGTCTGTGTGTGAGTGTGTGTGAGTGTATTACTGTCTGTGTGTGAGTGAATGTATTACTGTCTGTGTGTGAGTGTGTTAGTGTGTGCGCGTGTTATTGTGTGTGTGTGTGTGTGTGTTAATGTCTGTGTGTGAGTGCATTACTGTCTGTGTATGTGTTAGTGTGTCTGTGTGTTAGTGTCTGTGTTTGTGTGAGTGTGTTAGTGTCTGTGTCTGTGTGAGAGTGTATTACTGTCTGTGTGTGAGTGTGTTAGTGAGTGTGAGTGTGTTAGTTTGTGTGTGAGTGTGTTACTGTCTCTGTATGTGTGTGTGTGTGAGTGTGTTACTGTCTCTGTGTGTGTGTCAGTGTGTTAGTGTCTCTGTGTGTGTGAGAGTGTGTTAGTGTGTGTGTGAGTGTTTTACTGTCTGTGTGTGTTAGTGTCTGTGTGTGTATAACTGTCTGTGTGTGAGTGTGTTAGTGAGTGTGTGAGTGTCTGTGTGTGTGTTAGTGCCTGTGTTTGTGAGTGTGTTAGTGTCTGTGTGTGAGTGTGTGAGTGAGTGTACTACTGTCTGTGTGTGAGTGTGTTAATGTGTGTGTGTTAGTGTCTGTGTGTGTATTACTGTCTGTGTGTGTGTTAGTGTCTGTGTGTGTGTCAGTGTCTGTGTTTGTGAGTGTGTTAGTGTCTGTGTATGAGTGTGTGAGTGAGTGCATTACTGTTGGTGTGTGTGTTATTGTGTGTGTGTGTTAGTGTCTGTGTGTGTGTATTACTGTCTGTGTGTGAGTGTGTTAGTGTGTCTGTGTGTTGGTGTCTGTGTGTGTGTTAGTGTCTGTGTTTGTGTGAGTGTGTTAGTGTCTGTGTGTGAGTGTGTGTGTGAGTGTATTACTGTCTGTGTGTGAGTGTGTGAGTGAGTGTATTACTGTCTGTGTGTGAGTGTGTTAGTGTGTGCGCGTGTTATTGTGTGTGTGTTAGTGTCTGTGTGTGAGTGCATTACTGTCTGTGTGTGTGTGTTAGTGTGTCTGTGTGTTAGTGTCTGTGTGTGTGTGTGAGTGTATTACTGTCTGTGTGTGAGTGTGTTAGTGAGTGTGAGTGTGTTAGTTTGTGTGTGTGTGTGAGTGTGTTACTGTCTCTGTATGTGTGTGTGTGTGTGTGAGTGTGTTACTGTCTCTGTGTGTGTGTGAGTGTGTTAGTGTCTCTGTCTCTGTGAGTGTGCGTGTGTGTGTGTTACTGTCTGTGTGTGTGTGAGAGAGTGTGTCAGTGTCTGTGTGTGTGTGTGTGTGTTACTGTCTCTGTATGTGTGTGTGTGTGTATTAGTATATATTTATTTCACTCCCTCAACACCACGCCGACCATACTTGTGATGTCTTTCCCAGGCTGATGTATAATTTCATTGTGCATTTCCCTTCCTCACAGTGAACCTCATCACAATTGTGATCCTGAAGAGAAGAAACTGTGGGCTGTCCAAATGTGTGGCTTGTTACCTGTTGGCCATGGCATTGGGGGATCTACTGGTCGTTATTCTCGACTTGATATTCAGACACATTCCCATTGTTTTTCCTGAACAGTTTTATTTCCTGTGGTCCATCCCCGTGTGTAATATCCACGCCGCCCTGCTTTATGCAGCCACTGACTGTTCTGTCTGGTTCACCGTCACTTTCACCTTTGATCGATTTGTGGCCATTTGTTGCCCGAGGCTGAAAAGTAAATATTGCAGCGAGAAAACGGCGGCTGTGGTTCTGGGAACAGTGGCTGTGCTGAGCTGTTTGAAGGACATTTCCTGGGGGGTGATGCTGTCCAGTTGGTATCGGCTGGGGAACGCCCCCTGGTTTTGTGAAGTCACAATGGGTGTTATGGACTCTCCTGTCTGGACAACAATCGAGTTCCTCCACCACATTCTAACCCCGGGTGTTCCATTCGCCCTGATTCTGCTGCTCAATGTTCTCACCGTCAGACACATTGTCCTGAGCAGCAGGGCCCGCAGGAGACTCCGGGCTCACAGCAGTGGGCACAGTGCCAGAGACCCAGAGCTGGAGAGTCGCAGCAAATCCATGATTTTACTCTTCGTTATCTCCGCCAACTTCATCCTGTTATGGTCAACGTTAATGGTGTATTCTATATGGAACCGGATGTGGTTTCTGGGGTATGAGTCTGTATGGTTAGATGGTTATGTTCAGGAATTGGGCTTCATGCTGCAGCTCCTGAGTTGCTGCACAAACACCGCGATTTACTCTGTGACACAGACGCAGTTCAGGCAGCAGTTGAAGAATGTGCTGAAAGTTCCCTTTAGTTCAATTCTTCAATTCATTATACACTGAGAGGAAACCCCACCCACTCGGCATCTCTCTCCTCCCACTGCCGGTAAAACTGACCCCTCTCAGCCAGCCTCACCCTGATTTATCATTCTGCATGACCACGACTATCGCTGGGTGGGTGTGAATCCCCCCATGGTCGATCAGCTGGGTGTGTGCTTCCCCGCATTGCCGATCAGCTGGGTGTGTCCTTCCCCCCATTGCCGATCAGCTGGGAGTGTGCTTCCCCCCATTAACGAACAGCTGGGAGTGTGCTTCCCCCCATTTCCGATCAGCTGGGTGTGTGCTTCCCCACATTGCCGATCAGCTGGGTGTGTCCTTCCCCCCATTGCCGATCAGCTGGGTGTGTCCTTCCCCCCCATTGACGATCAGCTGCGTCAGTCCTTCCCCCCATTGCCGATCAGCTGGGTCTGTCCTTTCCCCCATTGCCGATCAGCTGGGAGTGTCCTTCCCCCCATTGCCGATCAGATGGGTGTGTGCTTCCCCGCATTGCCGATCAGCTGGGTGTCTGTTTCCCCCATTGCTGATCAGCTGGGTGTGTCCTTCCCCCCATTGCCGATCAGCTGGATGTGTGCTTCCCCGCATTGCCGAACAGCTGGGTCTGTCCTTCCCCGCATTGCTGATCAGCTGGGTGTGTGCTTCCCCGCATTGCCGATCAGCTAGGTGTGTGCTTCCCCCCATTGCCGATCAGCTGGGTGTGTGCTTCCCCCCATTGCCGATCAGCTGGGTGTGTGTTTCCCCCATTGCCGATCAGCTGGATGTGTGTGCTTCCACCCATTGCCGATCAGCTGGGAGTGTGCTTCCCCACATTGCCGATCAGCTGGGAGTGTGCTTTCCCGCATTGCCGATCAGCTGGGAGTGTGCTTCCCCCCATTGCCGATCAGCTGGATCTACCCATCCCCCCATTGCCGATCAGCTGTTTTTCTGGTTCCCCGCATTGCCGATCAGCTGGGTTTGTGCTTCCCCCCATTGCCGATCAGCTGTGTCTGTCCTTCACCGCATTGCCGATCAGCTCGGAGCGTGCTTCCCCGCATTGCCGATCAGCTGGGTGTGTCCTTCCCCCCCACCCCATTGCCGATCTGCTGGGTGTGTGCTTCCCCGCATTGCCGATCAGCTGGGTGTGTGTTTGCCCCATTGCCGATCAGCTGGGTTTATCCTTCCCCACATTGCCGATCAGCTGGGTGTGTGCTTCCCCGCATTGCCGATCAGCTGAGTGTGAGCTTCCCCCCCCCATTGCCGATCAGCTGGGTGTGTGCTTCCCCCATTGCCGATCAGCTGGGTGTGTGCTTCCCCCCATTGCTGATCAGCTGGGTGTGTGCTTCCCCCATTGCCGATCAGCTGGGTGTGCGTTTCCGCATTGCCGATCAGCTGGGTCCATTCTTCCCCACATTGCCGATCAGCTGGGTGTGTGCTTCCCCCCCATTGCCGGTCAGCTGGGAGTTTGCTTCCCCCCATTGCCGATCAGCTGGGAGTGTGCTTCCCTGCATTGCCGATCAGCTGGGAGTGTGCTTCCCCCCATTGCCGATCAGCTGGGTCTACCCATCCCCCCATTGCCGATCAGCTGGGTTTGTGGTTCCCCCCATTGCCAATCAGCTGGGTGTGTGCCTCTCCCCACTGCCGATCAGCTGGGTGTGTGCTTCCCCCCATTGCCGATCAGCTGGGTGTGTGGCTCCCCCATTGCCGATCAGCTGGGAGTGTGCTGCCCCCCCCATTGCCGATCAGCTGGGTGTGTGCCTCCCCCATTGCCGATCAGCTGGGAGTGTGTTTCCCCCATTGCCGATCAGCTGGGTGTGTGCTTCCCCCCATTGCCGATCAGCTGGGTGTGTCCTTCCCCCCATTGCCGATCAGCTGCGTGTGTCCTTCCCCGCATTGCCGATCAGCTGGGTGTGTCCTTCCCCCCATTGCTGATCAGCTGGGTGTGTCCTTCCCCCCATTGCCGATCAGCTGGGTGTGTGCCTCCCCCATTTCCGATCAGCTGGGAGTGTGCTTCCCCCCATTGCCGATCAGCTGGGTGTGTGCGTCCCCGCATTGCCGATCAGGTGGGTGTGTCCTTCCCCCCATTGCCGATTAGCTGGGTGTGTGCCTCCCCCATTGCCGATCAGCTGGGTATGTGCTTCCCCCCATTGCCGATCAGCTGGGTGTGTGCCTCCCCCATTGCCGATCAGCTGGGAGTGTGCTTCCCCCCATTGCCGATCAGCTGGGTATGTGCTTCCCCACGTTGCCGATCAGCTGGGTCTCTCCTTCCCCCCCATTGCCGATCAGCTGGGTGTTTGCTTCCCCCCCATTTCCGATCAGCTGGGTCTGTCCTTCCCCCCATTGCCGATCAGCTGGGTCTGTCCTTCCCCCATTGCCGATCAGCTGGGTGTGTGCTTCCCCGCATTGCCGATCAGCTGGGTGTGTATTTAACCCATTGCCGATCAGCTGGGTCTGTCCTTCCCCCAATTGCCGATCAGCTGGGAGTGTGCTTCCCCGCATTGCCGATCAGTTGGGTGTGTGTTTCCCCCATTGCTGATCAGCTGGGTATGTCCTTCCCCCCATTGCCGATCAGCTAGGAGTGTGCTTCCCCCCATTGACGAACAGCTGAGAGTGTGCTTCCCCCCATTTCCGATCAGCTGGGTGTGTGCTTCCCCGCATTGCCGATCAGCTGGGTATGCCCTGCCCCCCATTGCCGATCAGCTGGGTCTGTCCTTCCCCCCCATTGCCGATCAGCTGGGTCTGTCCTTCCCCCCCATTGCCGATCAGCTGTGTCTGTCCTTCCTCCCATTGCCGATCACCTGGGAGTGTCCTTCCCCGCATTGCCGATCAGCTGGGTGTGTGCTTCCCCCCATTGCCGATCAGCTGGGTCTCTCCTTCCCCCCATTGCCGATCAGCTGGGTGTGTGCTTCCCCGCATTGCCGATCAGCTGGGTGTGTCCTTCTCCCCATTGCCGATCAGCTGGTTGTGTGCCTCCCCCATTGCCAATCAGCTGGGAGTGTGCTTCCCCCCATTGCCGATCAGCTGGGTGTGTGCTTCCCCGCATTGCCGATCAGCTGGGTGTGTCATTCCCCCCATTGCCGATCAGCTGGGTGTGTGCCGCCCCCATTGCCGATCAGCTGGGTGTGTGCTTCCCCCCATTGCCGATCAGCTGGTTGTGTGCCTCCCCCATTGCCGATCAGCTGGGAGTGTGCTTCCCCCCATTGCCGATCAGCTGGGTGTGTGCTTCCCCGCATTGCTGATCAGCTGGGTCTGTCCTTCCCCCCCATTGCCGGTCAGCTGGGTGTTTGCTTCCCCCCCATTGCCGACCAGCTGGGTCTGTCCTTCCCCCCATTGCCGATCAGCTGGGTGTGTGATTCCCTGCATTGCCGATCAGCAGGGTGTATGTTTCCCCCACTGCCGATCAGCTGGGTCTGTCCTTCCCCCCATTGCAGATCAGCTGGATGTGTCCTTCCCCCCATTGCCGATCAGCTGTGTCTGTCCTTCTCCCCTTTGCCGATCAGCTGGGTGTGTGCTTCCCCGCATTGCCGATCAGCTGGGTGTGTGTTTCCCCCATTGCCGATCAGCTGGGTCTGTCCTTTCCCCCCATTGCCGATCAGCTGGGTCTGTCCTTCCCCTCATTGCCGATCAGCGGGGTGAGTGCTTCCCCGCATTGCCGATCAACTGGGTGTGTCCATCCCCCCATTGCCGATCAGCTGGGTTTGTGCTTCCCCCCACTGCAGATCAGCTGGGTCTGTCCTTCCCCCCATTGCCGATCAGCTTGGGGTGAGCTTCCCCCCATTGCCGATCAGCTGGGTGTGTGCCTCCTCGCATTGCCGATCAGCTGGGTGTGTGCTGCCCCGCATTGCCATTCAGCTGGGAGTGTGCTTCCCCCCATTGCCAATCAGCTGGGTGTGTGCTTCCCCGCATTTCCGATCAGCTAGGAGTGTGCTTCCACCCATTGCCGATCAGCTGGGTGTGTGCTTCCGGGCATTGCCGATCAGCTGGGTCTGTCCTTCCCCGCATTGCCGATCAGCTGGGTGTGTCCTTCCCCCCGTTGCCGATCAGCTGGGTCAGTCCTTCCCCCCATTGCCGATAAGATGGGTTTGTGCTTCCCCCCATTTCCGATCAGCTGGGTGTGTGCTTCCCCACATTGCCGATCAGCTGGGTCTGTCCTTCCCCACATTGCAAATCAGCTGGGTGTGTGCTTCCTCCCATTGCCGATCAGCTGTGTCTGTCCTTCCCCGCATTGCCGTTCAGCTGGGCGTGTGCTTCCCCCATTGCCGATCAGCTGGGTCTGTCCTTCCCCCCATTGCCGATCAGCTGGGAGTGTGCTTCCCCGCATTGCCGATCAGCTGGGTGTGTGTTTCCCCCATTGCTGATCAGCTGGGTGTGTCCTTCCCCCCATTGCCGATCAGCTGGATGTGTGCTTCCCCGCATTGCCGATCAGCTGGGTCTGTCCTCCCCCGCATTGCCGATCAGCTGGGTGTGTGCTTCGCCGCATTGCCGATCAGCTAGGTGTGTGCTTCCCCCCATTGCCGATCAGCTGGGTGTGTGCTTCCCCCCATTGCCGATCAGCTGGGTGTGTGTTTCCCCCATTGCCGATCAGCTGGGTGTGTGCTTCCCCCCATTGCCGATCAGCTGGGAGTGTGCTTCCCCCCATTGCCGATCAGCTGGGAGTGTGCTTCCCCGCATTGCCGATCAGCTGGGAGTGTGCTTCCCCCCATTGCCGATCAGCTGGATCTACCCATCCCCCCATTGCCGATCAGCTGTTTTTCTGGTTCCCCGCATTGCCGATCAGCTGGGTGTGTGCTGCCCCGCATTGCCATTCAGCTGGGAGTGTGCTTCCCCCCATTGCCGATCAGCTGGGTGTGTGCTTCCCCGCATTTCCGATCAGCTAGGAGTGTGCTTCCCCCCATTGCCGATCAGCTGGGTGTGTGCTTCCCCGCATTGCTGATCAGCTGGGTCTGTCCTTCCCCCCCATTGCCGGTCAGCTGGGTGTTTGCTTCCCCCCCATTGCCGACCAGCTGGGTCTGTCCTTCCCCCCATTGCCGATCAGCTGGGTGTGTGATTCCCTGCATTGCCGATCAGCAGGGTGTGTGTTTCCCCCACTGCCGATCAGCTGGGTCTGTCCTTCCCTCCATTGCAGATCAGCTGGATGTGTCCTTCCCCCCATTGCCGATCAGCTGTGTCTGTCCTTCTCCCCTTTGCCGATCAGCTGGGTGTGTGCTTCCCCGCATTGCCGATCAGCTGTGTGTGTGTTTCCCCCATTGCCGATCAGCTGGGTCTGTCCTTTCCCCCCATTGCCGATCAGCTGGGTCTGTCCTTCCCCTCATTGCCGATCAGCGGGGTGAGTGCTTCCCCGCATTGCCGATCAACTGGGTGTGTCCATCCCCCCATTGCCGATCAGCTGGGTTTGTGCTTCCCCCCACTGCAGATCAGCTGGGTCTGTCCTTCCCCCCATTGCCGATCAGCTTGGAGTGTGCTTCCCCCCATTGCCGATCAGCTGGGTGTGTGCCTCCTCGCATTGCCGATCAGCTGGGTGTGTGCTGCCCCGCATTGCCATTCAGCTGGGAGTGTGCTTCCCCCCATTGCCAATCAGCTGGGTGTGTGCTTCCCCGCATTTCCGATCAGCTAGGAGTGTGCTTCCACCCATTGCCGATCAGCTGGGTGTGTGCTTCCGGGCATTGCCGATCAGCTGGGTCTGTCCTTCCCCGCATTGCCGATCAGCTGGGTGTGTCCTTCCCCCCGTTGCCGATCAGCTGGGTCAGTCCTTCCCCCCATTGCCGATAAGATGGGTTTGTGCTTCCCCCCATTTCCGATCAGCTGGGTGTGTGCTTCCCCACATTGCCGATCAGCTGGGTCTGTCCTTCCCCACATTGCAAATCAGCTGGGTGTGTGCTTCCTCCCATTGCCGATCAGCTGTGTCTGTCCTTCCCCGCATTGCCGTTCAGCTGGGCGTGTGCTTCCCCCATTGCCGATCAGCTGGGTCTGTCCTTCCCCCCATTGCCGATCAGCTGGGAGTGTGCTTCCCCGCATTGCCGATCAGCTGGGTGTGTGTTTCC